>NC_056738.1:280210982-280463482 GCF_019279795.1 Protopterus annectens
TTATAATAAAGCTTACCATAATGGGAAAAACGTACACAGGAAATGCATGTAGCTAAAATCTGGGCCACTGACCTGTAGTGTTTGTCTAGCAAAACTGTTATTTTTAGACCTTAACTTTGATATTGATCTATGGAAAGATATAACAATAGAGAGAGAGAGATCTTTGATTAATGGAGCCACCATCCATTAGGAAAGAATAGCAATGAAAGAATGCACTGTGAGAGGAGTGAAGCTGTAACTGCACTGTGATGTGTAAGGCAGAAGAGGGATCAGATGAGTTTCAAATTAGTTTCAGTTTGGGGCAAGGAGGTAGTGTTCCCATGTTATTTAATGCTGTAGTGGGGATGAGGGAGTAATTCTTGAATCTATGGAAATGGTGGTATAACAAAAAAGAAAGATGATACAGAGGACACAGCAAATTATAGTCCCATATTTTTGTGTAGTCAGATGCTGATCTCTTGGCTAGGGTTTTGGTAGCTAATCCAGATGAGGTGATGCAGGAGATAATTGAGGACACACAAATTTTGTTAAGGGTACTTATGAATAGATTGTTTGAGGTTGCTGATGAATTTTGTGGCATAGGGCAGCAGGGAGGGAGAAAGGAAAACAGGGGGTCATGTTACTGGATGTGCAGAAAAATGCTGACTTGGTATGTCGGGGTTTTATGTTTGAGTGTTGGACAGACTATAGGAGATGGATGTTTCCTGCAGGGGTTTAAGGCCTTTTATTGATCCAATATTGAGTATCAGAGAAAATGGAAAGATATCTGATACTGAGTGAGAACAGTATCAGGGAAGGGATGCTCTTTATCCATTGCTTTATTTTTTGCTGTTAAGGAAAATCTGGCTCAGACATTGAGGGAAGTGATAGATAGGAATGGAGATGAGAGAGATAGTGAGAACAAAGCAGCATTCATTTATTTGCTGATGACTGTGCTTCTGTTAGAGGGTGTTGAGTAGATGCTACTGCAGGTCTGTGGGTTATTTGAGCATTCATGTGGATGACAAGTCTCCTTAGCAATTAGAGTGGGAGAGATATTCAATGTTTTGAGGTTGATTTATTCAGTGGATGGTTGTAAATGTTTAAGGGTGAGGGCTTCCCTGCAGTGCAGAATATAAGAAACAGATTTTCGAGAAAACGAAAGAGAAAGTGAATGAACTATTATATAGGTAGTTTAGGATAATAGGAACTCTTTACTTTAAGGAAGGAATCATACAGAATCATAACCCCGGATATATATTTAATGAGTAGCACTATTGGTGGGTAATAGGTGGTGGAACAGATGTAAAATGTTTGAGAATGATTCATAAGGAGAGGTAGGATCAGGAAGGATAGGCTAATGGCAGGTGAGGCAATTGAGGGTAGGGAATTTTGGATGGATGGTGTTATATGGCAGCAGTGAATATGGTATAGAAGCTTATGGATGGGAGGTATTTCAAAAAGTATATTGGAGGAGAGGTGGGAATAGGAAAGAATAAAAAGGGAAGGGTGAGAAAGTTATCTGAGGTAAACAAGGGGAGGCTTTTTTATCAGTATAAAATGGGAGAGGAAGAAAAATATATGGAAATGTGAAGCTAGGCAGTGCAATATTTGGAAAATTTGCATAAGAAATACAGTTCAAGGGGAGATTTGTTGATATATAGAGTTTTGGTGGTAATATGACACAAGAAACAAAGTTGAGCAGAAAAGACTGGGAGCCGGGAAAGAGATTTATTATGGAAAGAAGAATGGGGTAGAAAATAAAGGGAAGGTTAAGAAGGATGAATAGAGATTTAGAACAAATATAGAATAAAGTAGAAATTGAGAAGCTCAAACAATGATGAGGGCAGGTGAGGGAGATCTGACTTGGAGAATGAACATGGAGCAGGTTATTGGAGATGGGAAGAATGTTAAGGATGGGATCAGTTTTTGAACTGCACTGGGGATGAATGTACCAATAGTATAAAACATGGAAATAACATAGAACATTGGGGTAATAGGTAGGTACAGTCTACTGATGATGTGTGGAGATGAAAGCAGATAATATGCATATGTGGTGTTTATTATAGGTGGCTCCAAAAAAGAATGAGGGAGATCTGAGAAGAGATTTATGGGAAACAGTTTGAGAAGAGTTGGCTAATAAGTTTGCTTGCACTTTGGATATGTCACAGAATTAACCACTAGAAAAGGGAAGGGAAGAGTTATTATTGATGGTTTGCTGGTGGTCAAAAGAGAAACTGGGAAGGAGTGGAAAGAAAAAGGACTTATGGGAGCTTTCTGGAGTAAAGTTTAACACAAGTCAAGGAGCTATGTTTGGGGAGTAATTATGTTTTCTGAATTAATAACCTGTGAACAAGATAGAAGCAAAAGAAATATAGTTACAGGGTGCAGGAGGCATTGCTTCTTAGATTATAGCTTAGAGGTAGAGAATTACAAAGCTAAAGTCATGTAAAGATGTTTAGAAATAGTTTGTTTTCATGTGGGAAGGCCTGAGTGTGCACATATGTAGGAAAGAGTACTATGTGATAAATGTAAGGAGCGAAAAGGTACGTTTCTTCAATTCTGATAGTAATGGTTAAAACTGAATAGTTAAATAAATGTAAAGTATATTAATCTGTGTCTGGTATTCATGCACTAGTAAGCACTCTGTTGTCTATTATGATATAATATGTTATCATCTCAAATTGAATCCATGAACCTGTGAACTGTTTTTCTGTTAGCGGAAGTTAATCGATAATAACCAATTAAGATGATATAGAAAATGTATTTCTCTAGACCTGACCCTTTAATTTGTCATTTATTTTTACAAGTATACTAACTCTGACTTAAAACAATGTAGGATTACTATAAGATAATTTGTCTCTCACCTTATTAATCCAAAATGGCCATTGCAATTGAAATCCTAAAACCTGAGACAGAATGTGCTCTATCAGTTATTGGCATTAATTCATATAGGGCTAATAGTCTTTAAACAACACTGAACAAAATCTGTAGCTTCATCTCTCTTTCAGACCCATGAAACTATCATTGCCTGTTGTTGTAGAAAGACGGCATCTGTCCAATAACAGCTCTTGTAGACCCACAGCTAAACTGTCCTACTCTCAAATTACTTAATCAATGGTAATGCCCTCCATCAGCAAGTAACTTCACAGCGGTCATTATGCATTACCTTTTCAAATCTCACATCTAAGAAGCTCTAAGATTAAATAGGCCTACCATCTCATTACCTTTTCAAATCTCACATCTAATTAAGATTAAACATTCCTGCTATCAGGTTAGTTACAAGTGAAAATGCATATAGTGATATATTTCCATTTTCCTGTAAGTAACTACCCAGTCTTCTCAGAAGTGAAAGTAACTTTTGAGACACAAAACAACCAAAATAGCATCTTGCTATAGTCTGTAAATACAACCATTAGAAAAAAAAAGAATGGAACCCCTTTTCCTTCCACATCTATATGTTCAGTCTTTGTAATTGTGCCATTGTAAATTTGTATTTATGCTGCACAACATAATTTCCCTATGTTTTCAGTTTTTCTTTGATTGTGCTATATGCATGTGTCTATCTAAACATGTTCACAGGGGTATTCATCTCTAGAATGTTCCCTTGTTCGTATGTAGAATAACCCAAATGTATATATAAAGTCAACATTAATGTATTTATAATGAAAAAAAATTCTGATAGTTCCTATGGCTTGGTCATGCATTAAAAGGTTTACCCATTTAACAAAGAAACAAACTAATTCATTTAATAATTATTGCAGGTTGTGCATAATAGAGTGAAAAACAATTATGTAAACAGCAGGGACGCTGTCCTTCACATAGACAAAACACTTATTCTGTATTTTTTTCAATATGTTGACAATATTGTTAAGTTGAGGTAATATACTGTTGCTTTGTTGATAGGTTGGTCTTGTTGACTTCTTCTGCCTGACAGGTCTGTGTTAGACAGCTTGGCTGTTTAAATAATGGTCCAGATTTGACTCATTCAGATGTGTTATAAAAATTAAACATGGAAATTCCATGTTCACTGTCTTCTTTGATAAATGTTTGGACAAACTGTCTTACAGAGTGAGACAAATATCAGAAATTTGATAAGCTTTGTGGCATAATGCAATATGAACTTCATTAGTGCTTTCCTATTTAAGCCAGTATTCATTGTCGCTTGCACAAATGTGATAGGGATATTCCTGATGTTACAAATGAGCATAGGACTGGTTGGATTCACAGAGGCCATTTATGCTAATGCAAAATGCATTAAAAATAATAAGATGCAAATGAGAAATGTTATAAAGAGTAGTATGCAAATGAGGCAGTTTTTCAATTTATCGTTCGACATCCCTGCGGTATGCACATCCATTGTTAAATGCTGTGCTTCGCATTTGATATTGGAGTTGCAGTCTGTAAACTCGTTTGTCCAAGTATACACGAGCACTTCCCTGACACAAATTAATTATGTCTCCCAACAACCTTTTTATTAAGTATGTGCAAGCACTACAATGACACAATCAATTATTTTGCCCAGCAATCACTTCAGCAGTTTGACCATGGATGGCCTAATACTTCCCTGACACACAAATTAATTATTTCCCCCAGCAACCCCATTCAGTAACATTTCCTAGTATACACAAACACTAAAATGGAACATTTAACCAAGTGACCCCCTTCAGTAATATTTCCTAGTATGCACTGGTACCAAAATGAAACATTCACCCAAGCGACCCCTTCAGTAACATGTCCATGTATACATAAGCACCAAAATGGAACATTTCCCCAAGTGACCCCTTCAGTCATATGTTCGGTATGCACAAGCAGTGAAATTAAACATTTACCTAAGTGACTCCTCCAGTAAAAATGTCTGGGTATGCAGAAACGCCAACTAAGCTATCCTTGCATCTCCATATCTGGCATACATTCAGGGCTATTTACATAATTTGTACACAGATTAGTTCATTATAGATTCATGTCTATGAATCAAACTCATAAACATGTGTGTAAGGCCCCTTAACAGTGTAATAACTGTCCCCCTATCTGTTATGTGTTGATCATGTTACTCATTTGCAATACGAGGGCATGTACACAAAAAGTCTTCTGCATTTCCATAGTCATCCTGAATGTCTAAGATTTGCATAACCATGTAGTGCCACTCTTTCTGGATGACCACTATGAAAATCTGAAGCCCTGGACTATGAATAGCACCCTTATTTCTGTCTCATACCGATAGTCTTTTTTGCTGATTCCTCACTGCTTAATTATCCAGTGCCTGTCTGTCTTTTTCCCTTACTGTGTTTTTACATTTTTAAAGGGATAACTACACATTTACCTTGCTGATAATAAGGATTAGTTGTTATTTTCAGTGGCATTCAAAGCATGTTAAACATCATGTTATATTATATATACAGTTTGCATTAAATTGTTTTCCTCTTTATTTTCAAACGTGCTGCTTATTGTCACTGCACTATTGTCATATTTGTATGTTTTTGTTATAATATCCCCAAGGTTCCAGTGAAAATTGATCTTTCTAGCTAATTTAGTATAGTCAATAAATATAAATGAATGAATGAGTGATTGAATGAAATTTCACATACTATCTGCATACACATAAAGGGGTGAAGGTAAGGGTTGCCTAAATGTGAGAATATCTAGTGAACAATAAAGTAGATATGTAGCGCTTAAATGTGATGTATGACGATTTGTTTGGTGAGTAGACACTACAGATCAATGGAAGAAGATATTCAGGGGTATGATATCTTTCTGGCTTTATGATTAACAGTTAATGTTAGGCAAAACTCTTTCATACTCTCACATGTATACATATTTACACTGCTACTATAGATACCAGCTTGTGAGACTCCATACACAATTGTAAGCAGTGCTCCAATTGGATACAACTGAAATATGTTACACCAATTTGCATGTAATTTATTTCTTTTGCATAGAGAAATAATGGCACCATGCATAATGTGCTTCTGTGTCAATTAATTATGGGTTCATTTATGTATTACAGGATCTAGGAAAACAATACCTAGGAAAAAGAGTTTGGAAATATTAAAGCTCTAACTATATGACCTGAAAAAAAAAATTATTTTCAGATGTATCTTCAATGATAATCTCTGGCCAAGATGACATAGCAGTATTCTGTGAAGCGCAGACTTAAATATTATCTAATGATATTTTGCACATTGAACCACTGCGTCCAGTTAATACCTGAAGATGCAAACTAATGTGTTAAAAGGTTAAATGCATACAAGCAGACGTTTATGTATCTCTTCTGAGCTCACATCAAAAATGCATTATTTATTAGAACATGCTAAAACTTTTAGTGCATGTGTGTGTGTGTGTGTGTGTGTGTGTGTGTGTGTGTGTGTGTGTGTGTGTGTGTGTGTGTGTTTTACACCAGTTAGTTAATTATGGTCAAGCAGGCAGAGGGATGTGCATGATAAAATTTATGATAGCACTCTACTGCATGTCCTTTATAAAAAAAGGATGGAGAAGCAATAAAACAGTACCTTATCATTATAGTGGGGGACAAAACAGAATGTAGGAGGATGGTTTAGTTCAGTCAACATATTAGCCAGCACACTGCAACTTTACTTTATGATCACTTTTTCTGACTGTGTTGTGATTTGTACAAATCAGTAATAAACTATGGAGAAAAAAATGAAGTCAGAAAATAATTAATTTGAATGTCAGAAATTTATTTTAAACAGTTTTATTAGTTTCTTTCTTTTTTCATTACCACAAAAAAAGGTTAGTGAAAATGTTCATCACAGGCTTAAAATAGAATACTGAGAGAATTTTAAAATGGCTTATTAGTGCACAGTTTTTGTTTTACATTTTGCTTTTACAATCATTGAAAAAGAATTCTAACAAAAAATGAGGTAAGCCATAAAAAGAAAATAGAATTATATATATGCCATTATCATGTGACTTAATTTAAGATATTCACTGACGAAATCATATAAAGAGCAGATTGTCTAGGATTGCTGTGCTACAGTCCATAGATCAGATATGTGATTACAAGTACTACTGCAGACATTCACATGCCTCTTTTGGCAAGATTACTGAGTGTCAGAACAGAGTTTTTTTTTTTTTTTTTACAGACTGAAATACTTATGTGCAGACGTGCTATTCATCAATGTTTGATGTATTTAAGTAACAGAAAACTATTACTAAAACAGTGAACCAGTTTTACTGGAGCACAGTTAAAGACCACAAGGAAAGTTTTTCTTTTTATTTCTTATTTATTTTTTGACTAGCTTAAGCACTATATGCATAGCATTTCCTGAAAAGATTAAGGCAACATATCACTATCTGGGGCAACTTCTAATGTACTAAAATAATGTATTGCCATTGTCTTTTGCAGATGCCTAACCACTTCTGCAAGCTTTATTATCTGATTCATACTCAATATATTGCTCACAATGTGCATAGTTAACTTTGACAATTTTTTCAAGGCCGAATAGCTTGTTTGTATCATGCTAGGGATTGTTCACTTTCAGTGTCCCAAAACAGTGAATATTCTATTGCAAATGGAAATAATTGTAGTCAGAATGTGACATGGCATTTTCTAGAATTATTTCTTCTATGAAGCAGTTAATCCCCAATGAATCATGCTACTTAATATAATTGTTTCAAAAGTTGCCATTACTCAGAGAAAAGGTATACAGTATTTATCATTCTCCTTTTTTGGCAAATTTGATTAAAACTGCAATTTTAAAACACACCATTTGAACTTCTCAGATTTGAATGCTTGTAATAGGCCAGAAGTCGCAACTCCTGTCTACTTCAGAGATAGGAACATACATATAATTATCAGCAATTCCTTCAAAACTGCATGTTCTGGATCAAACATTGCAGCATGCACCTGCATCCAGTACTGTTTTCTAACACTTTGATAGTATACTGGGATAGATAACCAGATGTCTCTCTCTCTCTCTCTCTGCATTGTTTTTATCCCAGATTTACCTCAAAGGACACAAGTTATAAGGGGTGACAGTAGACCACAACATATGAAAATGAGATGATGATACCATTCACATAAACTGTACTTTTCAACAAATAATAGAGGGGAAAGTGGTTGGTTGAGGGGAAGAGATCATTATGTGGCTTCGCAAAATGTTTTATTTGTCTTATCACTATAATGCTGGGAAGAATCTCAAGATGGGGTCAGGAAGAGGGTAATGAAGGTGCACTAACTCAATGAGGGATATGTATGGCTTCAGGCATGTAGATCGTGAGACAAATGCCCGCGAGCTACAATGCTGAAAGCAGAAGGCTGCAGCACCACTAGATCATAGAGTGGTGCAGCCAAAAGGGAGATACACCATGGGAATCCATGCAGTCGGGAAAACCGGCAAATGGAGATGTTCCCTAAAGTAAATAAGTGGGCTGTCACCCGACAGTGGAAACAGCCATACTAAAAGGCCGATCAGCAGAACAAGTGGCTAAAAAGGTCTGCACACAAGTAAAACAAAAAAACAGCTTACCTGTTGCCCTGCACAAGCATATGAATCCCACACACACAACACGTACATCAAACCATGCTGAGAGAAGCTGACAGGAAAAACCAAAGCAGCTGCAGCCGCTGCTGAGTGATACAGTAGTACATGTGAACTGTCTAATACAGCGGGTACAGCACCACAAGCACCCCTTTCTATACCCCCCAACAGTACAGATTGTCACAGACATCCCTGAGCTTTGCAGAATATGTGTGGCCCATATACCACATAATTGTGGCCATTGGACATCATTGAAGAGTGGAGGTAGAAAATAAGGATAGTCATTTGAGTTTCCGACTTCATACCCGTCAGAAAGTTTATGCTAATGCAAAACCTGTTATTCTATCAACTTTCTAGGTTTGTCAGAGCAAAATGTAAACAGTGTCCTTGTTTGTACCACTGTTGTTATTGGTATTTCCACATGAGCTACCCAAAGCAGTTGAGAGGCATGCCTGCAACAGACAGACACTGTTCTGCCAGAGCCTCCCTAGTGCAGTGGCAGGTTGAAACATGTCAACCCTGGCAATCGCAGACAACCACTGTAGAAGGGATCACTGATACACAGGAGTATCAACTCACCTCCCAGTCCACAGCAGCATGTGTGTATTGTGGCGGCTGCCAAATCCATCCAATGGTTGTTGCAGCAGGGGTATGCAAGTATGCAGACCCATGTAGGCAGACAAGGGTACTACACAGGGATACCTCCTTATGTAACCTCTGTCACTGAAACTGAGACTGGTCCCCACACCCTGATTGGCCAGCAGCAATAGCTGGGGGTTAAAGGGGACCTGTGCGGTTCATGCAGAACCTGTGGTGCAAGCAAGCTGGGTAGACTCCTACTAGACTACAATCATTTGTCAAACCCACGGCTGTGTGAACTGCACATAGAGAAACCCTAGCAGACCAGGTAGTAAGAACAGGTCCACTGTGGCAGGCAGTGCTAATTCAGAGGGTACAACACAAGGTGGTGTACAGCAACATACCCAAAGTCTGATAGTGACTTGTACCGGAGTTGTGTCTACATTCTGTTCCCTGCTACACTGGATGTGATGGATACTGAGAGGCCATCTACAAGTGGTGTCACCATGATGGAATCTATGAATCTGTATAGCCCTGGTCAGCTTGGCAACAGATACAGCACAGTGCCCAGCCAACGGGGCAAACCAATGCTGGTAGTGGAGGGATACCTCTACCATTTAGAGCGTGAAGCACCCCCTAAATAGTACTGGGCATGTATTGAGCGGAGATTAAAGGCCTGCAGAGGTCATGCCATCACTGTTTACCAGGATGAGGGGGAAGAACTGCTGAAATCACTGCCACACCAGCATGGCCCAGATGCAACAACAGCCCAAGTGGCTACACTGTGAACAGAACTGCGGCAGAGGGCAGTAACCGGCAATGAACTGCCAAGTCTGGTAATGCAGAGTGTCCTAGGTACAGCGGATGACAATGTACTACAAGAGATGCCTTGCCATGCCACACTGCATTGTAGCATCACCAGGGTACAGCAGACCGCACAGGCATCCATGTCCACACCTCCAGCAACACTTGCAGATATCGATGTCAGCTGGTATCCACTCCATAGTGGCAGCTTTATGCTCCACAGAAAGTCTGATATGGAAGGGACTGATTCCTTGGTTCTACTAACTACAGCACAGAATCTGGCAGATATGTGCAGGTCAGACATCATTCTTGGGGATGGCACCTTCCCAACATGGGCTGATATATGCCATCAGTTGTATACATTACGTGGATGTATTGGCACCCCAACCTCAGCAAGGATTGTCCCCCTGGTGTACTGTTTCATGACATGGAAATCAGAGTCTGCATACAACAATATGTGGGAGATACTGAAGGGTATGGCTACAGATCAGGGATGCACCTTGGCTCCACAGTACATTATGACTGATTTTGAGAAGGCAGCGATCCGTGACAGCCAAAAGGCATTCCCTAAGAGTATTCTGAAGGGGTGCCTATTCCATTTTGCACAGATCATTTGGCGCCAGATCCAACATCACCACCTTGTGGCCCTCTATGCTATGGACACTGCTTTTTCAATAGCCATCTGCAAGCTGATTAGGTTAGCATTCCTACCACTGGAAGATGTTATCCCCGCATTTCTGGACATTGTGGCTACCTTACCTGACTGTGCTAAACCTATAGGCATATTTCTGGACCATCATTATGTGCAAGGCCAACCATGGAATTATGCATCCTGCTGCTCAGCATAGCAATGCCTGCCATCTTCCTACGCTTTGAAGTTTTGGAATGTGTGTGTGTGATGTCTCTGACATGGACTTCCTGTGGACTAACAACCAGGTGGAGGCATGGCATCATCAGCTGAAGGTGTTACTTGGACTCCCTACAGTGCAGCTGTCCAACCTTCTTTCTGTTCTGCAACAGGAACAGAACCTGACAGATACCCGAAGGGAGTCACTTTTGAGGGGGATGCCTGTGACACCGTGTGGCAAGGCTATTGTTGTAAGGGAGCATCGCCTAAAGCACATCTTGCAACATAAGTGTGACTACAGTGATGTGCAGGATTTCCTACATGCTGTGGCACATTTCTACAATTTGTGAATATATTTCGGTTTAGTACGCACCAAGCACTACACACCTCACTATACATGTTGTTTTAATAAAGGCTTTCCCCACAGCACACGGGTTTCACAGTACCACTTTCAAGACCACTTGGCATCCTATGACTGACAGTCACACATGGCGGCTTCTGGGGAAGGGTGCAGAGTGTATCACTGTGGGGGTTTGTGTCTACCACCTGTGGTTAGGGTGCAGGAGTTCCTCTATTCCCACAGGGAATTGTTCACAGGCATTTGTCACTGCAGCTAGACTGCCAACCTGTCATGTGTCGACATCCAGCTGTCTCACAGGGGGATGTCCCGCCTAGGCACCTGAACCCGATATGCATGTGTGTGTATACAAATATACTATATATATATATATATATATATATATATATATATATATATATATATATATATGTGTGTGTGTGTGTGTGTGTGTGAGTGTATGTATATGTTAATATGAAACAGCTGTCACTTGCCTTTGTGTACCCCTAATGAAGCTGTTGTCTTTGCAAGATGGAAAGAGTATGTTTTTATGGAAAAATTGTACAGAATAATTCTTATTGTTACAGAGAGATGCTACAGAATGCAAGCATGTGGTCTCCTGTGTTAACTTGCCTGTGAGGTGGATTGTTTCCCAGTGTTATTATTGGAAAGTTAGCATACAATTAATTTACTAAGTCTTTACACAATATCCTGGTTACTACCTTCACCTCAGCTAATAGAAATATTATAGTTTTTGAGCTGCCATGGCTGGAGCTGGAGTTCGCCAGATCAAATCCTATTGTGTGTCAGGGGAAATCCCTGAATGTATGAAGAGGGTAATGACTGTGTTTCTTTTCTTTTTATGCCTTGATTGTTAGTTTACTCTGTTCCTGCTGTTTGTTGACACGTTTCCTGATCTGAGCATGGGAGTAATCTTATTGTCACATAATGTATATATCTGATGGTATATAGTATATTTGTTATCTATGTTGCATTGTTATGATATATTACATATCTATATTGGGATCATGAGCTCTTAAAGCATTTCAATAATATATAAAAAGTAAAGAACAAGAAAAAAGATCTAAACACACACATTCTACTTTTCAGGTGCAATCTGGTAATTTTCCAGTGGTTTATTACTTTTTGTGGCACAATTAAAAAGTGGATACTGAGATAACTATATGCAGTTCTATATAATGTAGCTCATTATATTATTGTTGCTTTAAAATCTTTCTGCTGTACTGTGAGGGAAACTACTGAATTACTCAGAGACAGTGTAACTTATTACTAAGCATGTCCATAACTGGACTTTGCATCTTGGACACTGAATTTGGTCAGTGCCTGGAATCACCAACGGATCAATTGCATGTCCTAACAGGGCATAGCTGGCACTGCAGTGAAAGATCCAAAATACATTCTGATTTTGTGTGGCATTAAATAATGCACATATATAATTAATACTTTCTGATTTGTGTGGCATTAAATAATGCACATATATAGTTAATACATTCTGATTTTGTGTGGAAATAAATAATGCACATATACAGTTAATACATTCTAACTTTGTGTGGCATTAAATAATGCACATATATAGTTTTACCTAAACACAATAAAACACTGAGGTAGATCTGATGGAAAACAACAAACACAAGCGTGCACACTTTGAAAATGCTTTTCCAAGGAAGAACCTACACCATACAGACCAATAAAAGGGGCTATGCACCCCCTATTTCCCAACCAATTTATTTTAATTCCAAGTTCACATCACCTTGGAGTTATGGGAATGTATAATTATCATGTGCTATCAAGGTTCCACATCCTCAAAGTTAAAATAAAATAAAATAGTGCAGGTAAAACTACTGTAGCTTCTTTAGTAAACTCTGTATTAAGTGAAATTTATTATATTCAAAGAAGTTACGGGTCTGTGTTCAGGCCTGTTGCATGCCAGCTGGAGCACAGACTTCAACATATTTGTTTGAAAACCCTTCACTCATAACAATTTATCTAATGGCATTTTAAATAAATGTATTGAGTCAGTCTGTTTGATATACAATGGAAACTTTTCAATAAAACTGGGATAATTGATGCAGGAAAAAAAATCTACCCTTTTGTACTTATTAATATGGAGGAAGCATAGAATAGTGCAGCAAATCTATACTTCTCAAATAAACATTAATTCCTTAACCTAGAAATTCTGTTAATGTATCATTATATAAGGAATTATAGGTTAAGCATAATTTTCCTCTGAAGTGTTGATTAAAGTACAGTTTGATACTACAATATATGACTGTACACCAGATGATTGCAAAATGATATTAGTTTTATAAATCAACTCTGTATTCACACTAACAAACTGAAATTGGTTTTAGCATAACCACAGAGACTTGAATTATACTCTAGTCATGGACAAATTATATAAGCTATATCGGACTTTGAAGAAAAAAATCAGATACTGAGAAGTTGCTTAATTCAGTCTAGCTGTATTTGTAAAACTAAACTTTGTAAATACAGCTATAATACTTGTCTATTGTATTTTTCCTTCTTCTCTTTAATACAGGTTTTGGAGGTCCAAAGAGAAGGGAGACATTTGTCATATGAAGACTAGCAGGCAATTGCTTGCTAGCAGCTATGATTTATATCTCTAGGTAGCTGTAATCACAAAGCGGTGCAAATCAAATAGGGAGTCACTGACTTCTTGCACTGTGACTGTGCCTTTCAAAAGAATTTTCAGGATGGTTGTTCCCTAGCAGATACATATTATAATATATAATTTATAAAATTATATATATTGAATATTTTCAGTTATAGTCAGAAATGACTTATCTAAGAGCATTTACAGATTTTCTACAGAATTAGTCACAAGTGTTTCTAAAACCTATGAAACTTATTCTTTATGAATACATAACAAGATGTAAATACTTGTCTTAGAAACAAGGATATGGTCCTTAGGTCCCACCACATTTTTTTCAAATAATGTGATGGACAGATGTATGAGGTTTCAAGTTTACTAGCCGGAATCTGCACCACTTATATATGAAAGGGGTGATTGGCTTTAAAAGTTTATAGCAAATGTTCACTAATACCTTAGTTATGATCGATATGTGACACACCCAAAGAGGGTTTACACTGTCAGCTGCAGAACATATTTATAATATCTGATTCACCAGGATTTTATTCATTTCATTCTAAGCCTAGTGACTAATAGTGTGAACTTATCAATAGTAACTGAAATGACTTAAGCAAAATAATTATTCATACACATACACACACACACACACACTCACTGATTCCCATGAGAGGATAATAATATATTTCCAATTAAAGTACTTTTGTCCTGTATTCATGATGCAATTTTTCAGAAATCAGATTGCTAATATGATTAATCTTTTAACAATATCTTATTTACTGTGCACACTTCCAATGAAACAGCCAAAGTAAATCATAGTATCTGTCATGCAAGCTGTCTCTTTTCAGAAGTTATCGATATAAACTCCTACCTATGCTGTATATTTTATTAAAAAAATAAAACACTAGACAGAAGTGTTTGCAAATGAACAAATAAATATTGTTTACTTATAAAAAATGTGATTATACATAAATATTATTGTGTTTCCATAGGGATGCTTCATATGGATAATCCCTTGAGAGAAAAAAAATTAACTACATTGCTTGTTGCTATTTCCAATTACTTATTATAGCTTAAGGTGAAAACAAAGTCTGTGATCCAAAAATTATTTTTTTTTCTTGACAATTTATTATTTTTCACTTGTCTGTATAATAGTTCCAGGCAAATGGAAGGAAAGGAACAACAGCAACTCTAGCTCAGTTTGCTCAGTGGAGGTTCATAGGTTCATAGGTTCATAGGTTCATATACAGAGGATGTCCAATTCTACATGACTGTCTCTAACAAAATACTAGGAAAGTACAGCATCAGCTTTGGTTCAGTAAACTCCATGGATGCTAGATGGATTTCAAACAAATATATAATTTACCTTTCCTTTGAAAACAAGCTGCTGGAATGGACACACAGATTGATCCTATAGTGAGGTGAGGCAGTTTATCAAGGGAACACCGAGCATGACAACAGTAATTGGTTCTGCATTACAGTAAAATGTTACAGAATACTAAAAATAAAGAGCTGTAAATGTTGCACATCTAATGAAATATACAAATATTTGCATTTTTAAATTAAAGGAAATGTTTAATCTGGCACTTTGTCCTATATAAAAGCATTGAGATTGCTCAGTAATGACGTTTCTTAACTTGTACAGTTGATATGCAATATATAGAATAGCTCAGTGGCTAATTGCTTTGTTGCTGTCTTCATGAAGTAAAACTATATTTTTTTCTTTAAAAATATAATGTTGCTTTTGTGTTGCTTTATAGGAACACATGCAGTTGCTAGGTAAATGAAAAAATTCTTAACACATTTGCTATCAATATTGAGTATTGTGCAAGCTCCATAGCATAAGTAGGTGAAGCCCTGACTACAATCCATATAATGCAAGTTTGATTAGTGGCCCAGGCACTGGAAGAGCCCACCCTGGAGGGAGAGGAGTAATGAAGCACAGCCTGATTGACTCCTGCATGAGAAGAAGAGGGCATGTGCTTTGAGATGTGTAGTTTGCAGTCCCTGGCAATAGACTGAGAAATCTACCTTAAAGAAGGGTGAAGTTATGTTCGTAGCCTTACTCGCATTACCATGTGCCTGGATCTCACACCGCTCCATTCTGTGGCTATCTCTTCAGTGCTTCTTGGCATGTGCAGTGGATCAATAGAGTAGGCATCAGAAAAGGTATTGATAGTTGCTTGCATTATTGTAGCACCTTGATTATCATTCACCCAGAAGGGAACATGTGGTCAGTCATTATTATAAGCCACATGATCAGAAGGAACTTTAATTCTACAGGTTTTGGTTTCTTTAGCATCCGAGAGACTGTTGGCCTTGCTAAGCACCGAAACCTAAATGGTTATTGGCTCTGATTTATATGAAGAATTATCATGAATATGTTTTGATTATACCATGCATGAAAATATTGAAGAGAAAGTGTGATTTGAAGACATGCTGTTTTTCTTGTGTATTCTCTGAATTATATCACATTTTAAACTTACTGTTTACATGACTGCATCTCAGTGTCAGTGGTTAACTTACATGTGTGTCCACTTGCTTATGCACAATAAATCATGGTGGTAGTTGGTTCTGCCATATCGTGTATATCAGTTAGAGTGACATCATGGTGCTTACATGATACTGTTTTATGGGTGGTCTGAAATTATATCCTCCTAGAGAAACAGTAAGATGAATTACACTGCCTGCTAATGGCTGTTTTTTTTTTACAAGGTGCATTAATCTTGACTAGAGAACAATAAATTATTAGGTAAAGCCCAACTTGTTTCTGCAATGGTGAGGGGCTTGACCCCCTGAAAAAAAAATATAGATCTCATGATAATGTGCATTCCCAACCTGCCATTTAAGAAATGCTGTAGCCAAGGTGCATATGATGCAGGCTCAGACTTGTTAAGGAGAGGTAGTAGGCCCATCAATATGATTGATTATGAAATAAAACATTTTAGTAACAGTTAATGCATTATGTATTAACGGTGTTTATGTTTATTATGTATGTGATTTTAACTTTTGATAAAAATGAAGCAGACGATATAGCAAAATTTAACTTGAGTATAATTTTTTCCACTAGGTGCAGATCTGTTAATGTTATCAATATATGTTCTCCTTGTCCTGGTCCACTTCAATAAACACAACACACCAAATGACGTTTGAGGACCTTTGTTAAACTTCCATAAAAATAACTTTGTTAACCAATATTTATTAATTAAAACTGAACATAGTATAGTTGATATTAATCACAGCATAAACATCCATGTAATATTAACCAGGACCTCCACAGAAGCACTGGGAGCTAGAGGTCGGGTGGCACTATGCCAGGGTAATCCTATGGCTAGGCTTGTAAAGGCCCCAGGGCCATTAGCCTAGTACACAACTATGAACCTATGAACAGCTTGACATCACTCATCCTGACCTAGAAAGCAGTGTCCATACCTCCACTCGCTTAGTTTACTTATGAAGCAGTGTCCCACCACTCACTTCATTTACTGTTTATTGAATTACACATCCAACCAAATAAGCAGCATCCTCACCTCCGCTCACTTATTTTACTTATGAAACAGCGCCCAACTGCTCACTTTCCTTTCCCAATTCATTGAAATGAACATCCAACAGCAGAGGGGGAACAGCAGACGGCAAGCCTGTCTCTCTTCTCTGCCCACCAGTCTGACCAGGCTGTTCCCCCTCTCTCTTACTAAACTTTCAACAACCTAACTGCTCATTAAAAGGTATTAAGCCAAACATCATTCAGTGTACTCCATCCTCTCTAACCAAACTGAATCCATGTCATCATCTCCCAAATCGCTATCACATAAATAGCCAAAGTAGCCAATTGCCCAAATGGCTGAAAGTAAACCACTAATCCCTTTCCAATGCTAAAGCAACAAACCATAACCTCATCACCTAGCATAACCTATGTATTAGCTAGATTCTCAATTACCTAACTGCCAATAGTAGCTTCATAATGATTCCCAGGCCATTATCTGCCAAATGTAGCACCAAACACCAAACACTTAACCTGTGCCAAGCTAAATTATGCAAGAACCATTGCACCATCATGGCTAACTGTAGCCCTGTTTTACCGCCCAATGTGCATAATAATGTCCAAAAATGAATTTCCTTTCTAAATCAATGTAATAGCAATCCTGCCATCATGCCAACTACTCGATATAAACAATAAAACATTCAATAACATCATAGCATTTACTGAACAAACCATCCTCCAAATAACTTCAATACATCATAAAAGAAAAATGCCACATGAACTGTAGCCCAATAAAACTCCATTACCAAATCCAACCCTCAACACACAAACTATCTTGCCAATAGCCAATGTCTGTCAGTCTTCGCACTATCAAACCTACCCCAACCCTTTCAACCAATGAACCACCAACTAGGATTAAGTTCATCTACCCTTGTCACCTGTGTAATTATACTACGCACAGCTAGCATCTCCATGACGAACTGAAATGTCATCCCTTGTTCCCAAGCCAGAGAAATAACCAAATCTTTTCCATCAAACTCCTTCCCACAAGCAACTGCACAACAAATGTAACCACTATGGTGAAGCCCAGCTCTATGCCTTCCTTATAACAGGTGCCCCAAAGTTCTGAAACCCGAATTTAACCTCTCTAGCAATACCCTACCCCAACCCTACCTACCTACCCAACAAGTCACAAACCAACCCACCATATTATGCCCCACATCCTAACATCTCCTGTCACATTTATAAGCAAATGCAAATCCCCCTGAACAGACCTAACCATCTGTTAAAAAGCCATCCCTCTGAAATGAGCCAAAAGGCACCACAATGATAAAACAGTACACGACCTTATAAACCCTCCCCCAAAATAACCCAAGTAAACTGGCTGACATGCAACTCGATAGCCCAAGCAGCTGAGCAACAGCCTTAATCTGCTGCTTGTCCTTAGCCTTCCCCTCAAAGCTTACTTCTCAGGTGTTACCTTCTTATCTGGTAAAGATTTAAAACAAGGCCCGCATGTACAAGGAATCCCAAAACAATGCCTTACTTGAGTCTTCTAACTTCTGGATTGCCAAATAGGCATACAGCTCCACACATATCCCCAGAACATCTGCAGATCTAGAATGCTCCATCAAATCCTACATTCTTTTAACTTTCATACCTCCTATCATCTCCATGGACAAGTCAAATGGCGCATGTGATGCTCACTATAAAGACCATAACCTGGTATGCAACATTAGTAGAACCTGCTTGAAGTACAGATTTATTCCCAAGAAGATACCCTTCCTTTGGAACAAACTCCACTTCATGTCAAACAGAACAACTCATTGACCCTCTTCAAACACAATTCAAACAACTGGATGGGTGGCTGTAAATTCACCCCAATGGTTCCACCCATGTCCCTCTTGGACAAGGGCAAGAGGTGCTGCACGTGTTGAACTTGACGAGGTTGCCTTGGCTAGCTTGTAAAGGCTCTAGAGCCATTACCCTAACAAATACATAAGACCCTATGATTGTTGTGACTCCAACCCACCTGTGGGAACCTCAGATTCCTCATAATAATCCCTAACCCTTCTTTACCCTGCCCCAACATACTTCTTCCTCACTTTCCCACACACTACCCCAAATCACACCAAGTCTGATGTGCCTTAATGAGCACTGAATAAAGTAATATTACCTGCACCCTCATGATGCACAACTCCAGCAAATGAAACATACACCCCATCAGAATCAATTACCTTTGACATCCACTTCCTTTGGGCCACTGGCTGTTGCTCACTTTGTGCTCCCCCACTTGGGCCTCTTTGCACACCACTTTATTGACCAGGACATCCACTGCAACAGGCACCATCACCTTTCGAACCCACGTCCTTCAGGTCACCGACTGAGATCCATGTTGCACTTTCCCCATCTGCAAAAAAAAAAAAAGGGGAAAGCTGTAAATTCTTGGCACACACTCAACCAAAACTTTTAATGACAACATTAAACGCTGCCAAGAGCCTACCCTGTTCATCAACTGTGCAGCCGCTACACTGGCCCAGATCCCCCATCCCCGAGAGAGTGCAACCTTAGTAGCTTCACCCCTATGCTAACCCACCCACTTGTGCTAGCAGCATCCCTAACACAACATGCACACAGCAATGACAGTGAAGGTGCCTAAAATGCCTTCATAACATACCCATACCTCTCTAACTTCAGTCTATGGTTCAACACCTCCCCAGTGTGTGAAAGCAGACCAGAATCATGGGGGGGGGGCACAACTGGACTTTCTGTGAGCCAAGAACAACTTAAATTTTTCCATCTTCATCCACGGGGATTCCAAAATTAGCCACAAGAACCTTTAAGGCCATACCATGTGCTGGCAGTCCTACCTACCCCTGCCCTCTATTAAATCATAAACAATAATTGAAATGGCAAACAAGCAGCCATCCCAACCAATCTGCATTCTTGGCAAAACATATCTCCCAAACCTCTATTCAGTAGACCACCCATATATGCCCATTCCCTTCACTGACAACTAATGAAACTTTTCATCAATGCCCCCATCAGAAAATGGTCCATGTCAGCAGACACACTATGCAGTGACACAAAGCATGAACCACTCTTTGAGCAAATCACCTGACATGCATTTTTACTGCTTAAAATCCACTGAAACTCCCCACCTGAATTCTGATCACTGTAAAGGCTTCCCTCCTACATTGTTCATATAACCTGAGCCAGTGGATAACATACCTGATTACTGTAATGTGCCTTCACTGCAGGGCTTTAAGTCCATAACTCCAACACCTGCTGTTACTCCCAGTGCTTGAACTGCAACTCAACATTACTCCCAAGACTTCATCAAAACAAATGTTGTTCCTCACCTTGATTTTAACTATTGTTCTTATAAACTTAGTAAGTTGCTAGATTAACTGAAACTACATTAGCCTGCCTCTTCTAACTGGTATTAAATCCTAGCCAACTGTATAACCTTACGTAGTGACTTCCCTCCCTACCAGTTTCCCAGCAACCTGAAGATTCTGAGTACCAGAGCAAAATAATGAGCCAACCCTGTGTACCTTCCCTAAAAATCTGTAATTGGTGTGGGAAGAAAACTCACTGGCTTCTGATTTTCCAGACTCAAAGTTAAGTGCCATACCTGTTGAGCCACTGACACTGTAGTGTGGGGAGGAAGGGGTTACAAAGCCTACAATAGGGACAAATTGTAAATATCTCAGTACTTACACATTAACGTAACCAGGAGCAAAAATATAGAACACATCAGGACATCACCACTACGATTCCATATTCAAAACACTTTAATACAATACAAAAGAGAAACAACAATTAAAATTCTACAGCAGTAAGCCTTTAAACTAGAAAAAGTGAAACCCAGTCATTTGGAGAAACTGTGGTCATGGTTTTCCTGCAAAATCTTGTAATTTCAAAAGTCCAATTCTACTGCCCTGAAAGACTGTCAAAAAATGTATAGTATCTCAAAGCATACTATGCCATGTACAGTTAGGTAGCAGAGTTTCAATACTTTTAAATCTTCCGCCCACTATAAGCTATTTTTCTAATAAATGCTAACAGAAAATAACTCCAATGAGTACGCGGAATATGCCTGTATACTCCAGTGACTCATATGGTTACCTGTCCTGGCAACCGTTAAGAGACATCATGCTTATCCTAACAACTCTATTACGTCTACACCAACATCAACTGCACTTACATTTCTAAGTACACAAATCATCTTAGTGACTTAAATTTGATCCAGCTCTTCCATAGTAAGCCCAGCCATTTCAATTAATAAGCAAAGTACACTCATGTAACACCACAACAATCCTGTTTACTAAACAATTCTGCAAATGGGCGATAAAAATGCAAGCAACTTGTAGATTTTAGTGCCAAGTCCCCATATCCAAAGGGACCATCTCAAACACTGCAGTACAGTTTCTAGACATCAGCCAAATGACTGTCCTCATGTGAAATGTGAAACTCAGCTGACTGTCCTCATTCAGCGAACTCAGCCCTCATGGATTTGGCACCCTCCCAAAAAAAAGTACAGCTGCAAGGAATTGCCATCACGAGAATACAGCTCCTTCAAACCCTTAAATGTGCTATGCATCTGCATGGGTAATGGCTGTTACACCACAGCCATGCATTTCCCACACAAATGTACTCTTGTTTCCTGGAGCCTGTTCCAGAAAGTCAGAACCCCTGACTAAAACAAAGCAAACTGAAAACTCACCTGAACAAATCCTCTGCAGCCCTGATAATACCATTATGCTGATTGTTGAAGTACCAGGTAGACAACTTTCCTAGCAACCCATCCCCATTGGATGCTGGAGTGCCACTCACAACCTTAACCCTCCCAGTCAAATGGAGCCACATGAAATACTGACAAAGCCTCCAGTAAAACTAAGGTGGAGGCCTATAAGTAAGGAGAATTTCAAATATTGACCTTACAACAAGAATATTGATAAAGTAGCAGGTTCCATATTAACTAGACCTGTTGGAGCTCTACAGCGCATGAGTGGAACACAGCCATTACCCGAGCAAGCTCACAGCTTGTGAAAAGGTATCTACGGCTTAACTACACAGCTCTCAACTGCCAGAATGTTGAGAGATGAGCCACCACTATCAGAACCGATAACTGCATCCATTATGTAGAAGATTCCCTCACACTGTAATCTTAACTACCTGGAAATGCTTCCTCGATGCTGGACCACCCCACCAACACTGCCTAATCACCATACCACAGTGAACCACTCTCAACCTGCCTGCCAGTTTTTTTTTTTTATTTATCAGCCACTACCACAGCCAAATTCCTACCCTGATCATTCGACACCTACACTGCTCCTCCAGATCCTATCTCAATGGCTGACCACCTACAAATCCAAAAGGAGAGACTACCGCAGCATCTGCAACCCTATGCCTTCATCAGGCCATAAGGCAATAAAGTAAACCAATCCCTCCAATGACAACCACACCATAACACCTCACCATCCCTCAAAGCTCCACTACAGCATGCAAACCAACTCACACCAAAGGAAGCCCAGTTCTGGAAGGTATACCACTGCATTTCTGCAGAAAAATGCAACATCAACAACAGACCAGAAACCAGTGTTATTGTAATGTACTTTAAAAGAGAGATTATCATTGTGTGATCCTAAGAGGCTGAAACAGGAATGCATAGCCACCATTGTCAACAGGTCATGCAAAATCGCAGGACAAAAAAAAGGGAGGGGGGCTGGGCCTGGCCAAACATGTACACATGTGCCGTATGCCCTCTGTATGCCAAAACCCAGGTGGTAGCTCTAATTACTTTCAATAAACTAATAAAGCAATAAAGTAAAGATGCTGCAACCACAAGCAGGGTTGCTACAGGCAAGAAGCTTCTCCAATTCCCATCCCCAATGACTAAGTATAGTCCAAGGCCCACCTGTACCAGAATACATACAGGTCATCATGGACATGTTAACTTGCAATAGCAAGTTCACACCAAAATGTAACTCCTTACCCAGTTACACTTGCATAAACCTCTGAAGCCCCTCCCTACCCTTACCTCATTTCCTCCCAATCTTCCCTCATTCCCACTTAACCCTTTCATCTCCACTTACCCTCTTAATTCCCACTATTATATTTATCTAACCCGCTCTGAAGATGTCCCTGGACAAATTGGTTTGTTACCAAACCTCATTTGCTATGATAGTTTAAATATTAACTTCTGCTACTAGGTGTGGTAAGATATTTAGGTAACATGCTTCTATTAGGTTTCATTATTTTTCTCTTGGTATTTTAAGTTAGTGTTGTAAATCATTGTAATAACAGTGTTAGGTGCAAAACATACGAGGGATATCAGTTTTGATAAATGTGCATCAGGCAAGCAGTATCAGACAATAGCCATTCTATTCCATCTTCCAGCTATATTTTAGCCTACTTCCAAAATTGTGCAGTTGGTATTTATAGCCTGCTTGCATAATCTTAATGTCACTGTTCAATAAATGAGATTCATAGAAATGAAATCCATTGCCTATATCAGTCTGCATTCACTGGAGAATCTATCTTTGGATGCCCTGTTCTACTTCACACTACTTCACTCACTGTAAAGGTTAGTCTCAATATAACGCATTAGAGAACAAACCTTTAAAATTCTCAAATAATAAAAGGAAAGATTCTTCACCAAGAATCAATCTTCTTGTATGCATAGCTTAAAATTCATTTAACCTTGAAAATGCACAGATGGAAGCTATTGCAAACAATTACTTTTGCTCATATCTTACAGGTAGAAAAACTGTAGGATGCTGCCTTTCCTATTTGACAGTGATGAATACACTTTGCTGTTTAGCTGCATTGCTTAATAAGTATGTTAGCAAATACCTACAAACTATAGATATACTAACTGTTTAGAATAAATTAATATTCAACTAGTTAATGTAGCATATATATGATTCATGCCATATTTACACTTAACTGAATATGTTTTACATTGTACATGTCTGTACTGAATGGAATTCACACAATATATTTTAATACGATATCGAAATGCACTTTTAGTGGTATTAAGATTAACTAGTCAGCTTGAATAAAGAATTGAATTTGCTGGTCTCTGCTTTTTTTCTTACGTGTGTGTGTGTGTGTGTGTGTGTGTGTGTGTGTGTGTGTGTGTGTGTGTGTGTGTGTGTGTGTGTGTGTGTGTGTGTGTGTGTGTGTGTGTGTTTGTGTGTGTGTGTCTGTGTGTGTGTGTGTGTGTGTGTGTGTGTGTGTGTGTATATATATATATATATATATATATATATATATATATATATATATATATATATATATATATATATAAAATGCTTTCTTTTGCTGACCAGAAAATCACCTGCTTTTTCTTAATCCTGGGACTGGTTCTCAACTGTAGTGTTTTCTGTGCAGTGCTTCCAGGACTACGTAGATCATATGGGAGTTTGAAGGGATGCATGTCTTCCTTGTAAATCCCACAGACAAGTCAGTAGGTAACAAGGTGACTTCTAAATAGCCTGTAGCTGTATGTTTGTGTGAGTGCCTTTGTATGCATGTGTTTGTCTGTGTATAGTGTGTGCATCCTTTTCCGCATCCCATCCAGGATGGTTTCTCTGTTCTCTGTGATATACCTCATCTGATGTGCAAGGCGTGATAAAAACTTGAACTGTGATCCAAAAACAAAGGTAAAGCAAGTCTAAAACTCATTGTTATGCATTTAGAAAGTTTTTGTTACCCGCATTTACCCAGCATAGGAGGCTATATCCCCACTTGCTCTCTTCACATACATATACTATGTCTGAGACTGTTGCACCAAACAAAATGGGGAATATTACAAAACACTATAATTTCAGCGTGTAGATATATTCCCCCTAATCACATTTTAAAGTTTTACCATTCATATAAATGCATACAGTCTTTTCAAACCTTAAAAAGCTACCCTTATAGCCAATGCTTCCAAGGATAGGCTATATCTTCTCCACTACTATGAACAATATAAAGGGATATAAAATGGCAGAACTCATTGATTCCACAGCAGTTCAAGAGTATATATAGCTCTTTGGCTATCTTTATAAAATGTAAAGTCAAACATAAATCAAATGTTTAAGTCTCTGTAGCTATGGGAAAGTATAAGCAAAAATGTTGATCAGCACAAACTTTTCTTTGGAGCAGCAGTAATAATGTTGAAATATGTTATGAACCAGATTTTGCATATCACAATTAATACTCTACAACTCATTTGTTTTACAGCAATTTTTCAAGGTATTATGGCTGGGCTGTATTCATGAATGGCTAATTTCCGTGCTGCTATCATTTGTGGGTTTCAGCATGATGCACACACAATAGCATGCTATTTTAGATTTATTAAATGTCACTACATGTCGTGTAGAACTGCCAAATAAAGGTAACAGTAGAGTATACTAATGAAAGCATAAGCAGCTGAATTACATGCTAATTAACCAATCCAAGTTGCTGCAGCCATTCAGGAAGCTACAAAGTAACTATGTAGGGATGGTGTTGACCTTTGCTACAAACATCAAAACCTATTAGATTACAGTCATCATCACACTTAGACAAAAGGCAATATTAGGGGCTGCTGCTGCTCTTTTACAACAGACTCAAATCTATGCTGCTGCTGCTGCTGATAGACCTTGCCCAATGGGAAGAAGGGGGTTCAGACTCCATTTAACATATCATGGACCGAATGTTATTGAAATAGTAGAGTGATACAAGGTTGTTAGGCAAACAGTACAGGAACTGTGCAGGGAAATTGAGGTGAACCTATACCACTGGTACATTCCAGAGATCCACAGGGGATATACTAGGGGTGTCACATGCCTTAGTCCCCAGAATATTGCACCAATATCTTAATGCTATGCTAGAACATGCAATGGAGTACCATCTATTTTCCGCACACAGCAGACAAGAGAGATAAAACAATGGAAGAATGTTATGCTGTAGCACACTTCCCTGAAAGTTTAGGTACATAGACTGCACTCACATAGAAATAAAAGCCCAACTTTGTCATCAAGGAAGGACATACATCAACAGGAGGGGGTTCCACTCAATCAACTGCCAGGTTGTCTGTAATGCTCAAGGGATTATCCTCAATGTATATGTGCAGGCAACCCAGGCAGTTACCAGGCCTTATACATATAGCGCATATGGCACATACCTCTCAACCTGTTAGAGCAAGAAATTTGAACAATTTTTTTTTTTTATTTTATTTTACATTTGTTGACCGGGCTAGTCCAGCTGGATATATGTCCATTTTCAGTGGAGGCCCAGGGGGAAAAGCTCCACAAATTACAACAACATAAAAGGTCAAGACAAAGACAATAACAGTATAATTTGGTACATAAGTTTTAACAATTATAGTACAGGCCTAAGATTATATATTTTATATTTCAGTAGGAAAAAGGAAAAATTTATCTACGAATAGATGAATAAGACTAATACATTTGTATTAGAAATGGTGTAGTACAAATCTTTATAACATATTACAAAATTAGATACACCTAGTAATTTATGATAAGAGATACTAAGGTCTCACAAAAACCTAAGAAAGAAAAACACTAGAGATCAATAGAGTATAGAAGAACAGCAAACAAGGATGGATTTCTAGTGTTATTTAACACATAGGTTGTGATAGTATATGAAGGTGTTTGATCATTCCACAGTATATACTTATTTACATGAGAAAAAATCCTAAGGAAGGTTAAGCTCACTAAAAATTAGTGAGACAACACAAGATCATGATCATGGGAGGCTAGGAATTGTGGGAGTCTAGTTAATAGTTAGGTACTTAGTCTGGGTTAACACAGGGGCATAGCCAGTGTGATTTGAGGTAGGGTTTAAGCTTGCTTTTAAATAAGCTGACAGAGGATATTGAGGTTATTTGGCTTGGGAGGATGTTCCAGGCTTAACCTACTGTATTGGAGAACAAGGTGTCACCAGCTAAGTTGTTGGATTTTGATATTTGTACAAGTAGGTTATTAGCTGAGCGTAAGGTCTTGAGGTTATTATAGGGGATGACTAGGGATGTAAGTATGGGTGTATTTTGAGGTAAATACAGGATCTTATGGGCTACTATTAATTGATTGAAAAGTATTAAATTTGGCAGCTCTAACCATCCTAACTGATTCAGATTGATACAGTGATGAGTTCTATAGGAGGACCCAGCTGCAAATCTGGCAGTATTGTTGTAGGAGGATGTAAGTTTACTCAGATTACTTCTACATATTTTGGTATAGATAGGGGAGGCATAGAGCAAGGTAGAGATGAGGTGGGTATGAGCAATAGTAACCCTGGCTGGAAGTGTAAGAAAGGGTTTTATTATATAGAGGGAACCTAGTTTCTTGTTTACTATTTTTATGGTGTTATTAATGTGAGGTTCAAAGGACAAGTTGTTATCTATTAGTACCCCAAGTAGTTTGGTGGTTGGTTCTGGAGATATTATAGTTCTATCATTTTAAGTAATAGTAAAGTTAAGTGGGGAGGTTCTGCGGGTGGGGGTAAATAGTAACATTTTTGTTTTTTTGGGGTTAAGGATAAGACGTCTTTGTAGGAGCCAGTTTTCAACTGTACTAAAGGTCATTTGGGTTAGTGACTGAAGTTCTGATTGAGAAGCAGCAGCGCATATGAGTGTGGAGTTGTCCGCATATTGGATACAGTCAGCTTGAGGAATTACAGAATGAAGGTCATTTGTAAAGATGGAGAAGAGTAATGGGCCTAATATAGATCCTTGTGGGACCCCTAGAGTGACTGGGACGTGGGAAGATAAAGTATTTTCCCATAGTACAGCCTGTTGCCTGTTATGTAGGTATGATTGGAACCACTGTATAGTATGGTTGTCGAATGACAGGTTTTTGAGTGTGTCTATAAGGAGGTGGTGATTCACCATGTCAAATGCTTTGGACAGGTCAATAAAAGCAGCTGAGGATAGAGTATCAATATTACGATTACTGTTAATATGGTTAGTGAAGGATAAGAGAGCAGAGGTGGTGCTATGAAATGGTCTAAAGCCATGTTGACAGGGTGCTAATAAATTGTGATCGAGTAGGTAGGTTAACAGTTGTATGTGTATACATTTCTCCATTATTTTTGCCAAAGGAGATAGAATAGCTATGGGCCTATAATTGGACAACTCTTTGGAGTTACCGCCCTTATGCAGGGGAATTATGTGAGAGACTTTCCAGATTAGGGGAATAGATCTTTCAGAAATAGTTCTGTTAATGAGGATGGATATGGGGTAGGCTATGACTTTAGCAGCTTTTTGCAGGTATTCTGCAGATAATTTATCAGCAGAGAGAGTAGTGAGTTTAAGTTTCTGTATGAGGTTACAGATAAGTGAAGTGGGCACTGGCTGAAAATGAAATTGATGAGAATTATTGGTAAAGGTTGTGGCAGAGCCTGGGATGATAGGGGATAGCTGGTTGACTAGGGATTGTATGGTTTCAGTGAAAAAAGTATTAAATGAGTCAGCTATTTGGATGGGATTGTTGTGATCAGAGCCAGAGGGAGAGGGAGTACTTGAGCATCCAGGGTGTAGGAGGTTATTGATACCGCGCCAGAATTTTTGGGGATTATTTTGGTTGGTTTGTTGTAGTTGGTAGTAGTAGTTTCTTTTATCGGCTAATATGGCTTTTTTTGTTTAATTTCTTAGCTGTCTGAATTGCAGGTGGTCTGAGGAGCTTTTTGTTGGGCGCCATTTGGCCCATTGTTTATTTCTTTGGAGGATTTTTTGTTTGGTCGTTTTGGTGAGCCATGGTGCCGGTTTGGTTCTAATTCTAACTTTGCGTAATGGGGCATGGCTGTCTAAAATGGTTAGAAATTTAGAGTTAAAGTATTTCACGGCATTATCTATTGGGAGGTATTTCAGGGGTGACCAGTCACAGGTGACTAGTTAAGCTTGAAAGTGAGCAGGGTTAAAAATTTTTGGTAGTGCGAATAGTTCTACAGATGGTAGAGTTTAGGATGACAGTTTTTGTTCTGATTAAATAGGTAAGCAAGTGATCACTTATGTCCTCAGGGAGGGTGCCTGTTTTATAGTTTAGTTGGGGGTATTAGTGAGTATCCAGTCAAGGGTACTAGTTTTGTTGTTAGTTTTATTGGTGCAGGTTGGGGATGTTATAGTTTGAGTAAAACCAAATAAGTTGATATGAGTAGAAGGCTGCTCAGATATACAGGAGTTCCAGTTAATGTTAAAATCTCCAAGTATAATGGTTTCTTGGGGGTAGTTACTTGAGAGCCAGCTGAGGATAGCCTCTAATGTGTTGATTTTATTGCCTGGGGGAAGATAGACACATGATAGATATATGGCTTTGCTTTTGTTAAGCTGAACCTTAGTTAGAAGAATTTCTGCATTGTTGCAAAGTGGAGGTTTGGAGTCTAACATGGTAACTTGTAATCCATTCTTATAAAGTATGGCTATGCCTCCTCCTTTTTTAGTGTTACGGTCACGTATTATGATATTATAGCCAGGGGGTAGAACTGCACTGTCTTGTATTGATGGATTAAGCCATGTTTCAGACAGACAGAGGATGTCAAAGGAATAAACATAAATAAGGGCATGCAGGTGAGCTATTTTGTTATTGATGCTACGAATATTAAGATGAGCTATCAGGAGAGAGTTGGGGGGCTTGGTAAGTGTCTGTGTGATTGAATTTGTTGGTGTATCAGGCTGTGTAGCTGTGATAGTGGTAGGACCTGGGTTAGGGTGTATATCACCATCTAACAGGGAGTGGACCTGAACTTTTAGGATGAGTTGTAGAAGTTTAAAAATTAGGTTCTTATTTTTTCTAGCTAGTGGGTTAAATTGAGAGATGTGATGGAGTCTATGAAATATGGCTGCTGAGTACTTAGCTGAGCTGGGGAGGTTGCTAACACTATGAGTGGAGCTGGGGGTAAGGACAGAGGTGTGTGTGATGTGGGTATGCAGTCCTAGGAATCTATGGTGTTCATAGAGAGTAAATAGATAGGGAATGATAAGTATAATTAGGAGTAGTAATAAAGGTAAGGGTTTACAGGATCCTTGAGCAATTTGTTTAGGTTAAGGTGGTTAAATGTAGGGATATTTGTGGATAGAGTGGTAGGGTAATGGATAAAGGTAAATGAGTGATGGTTCTTTAAGGGGGAGGAGATGGGGGTAAAGTGAGAATATAATAGAGGTAATAGCACTTTAAGGGGAGGAGTTAGAGGTTGGTCCTAATGCATAGGGGTGTGGCAGTTAGAGTATAAGTTTAGGACCACTGGGGGCAGGTGAGATTTGGGGGCAGGGTAGGGGAACGGAGTGAGCCCGCAGGGCGAACGGAGCGGGATGAGCCACAGAGGAGTTCACCCCAGGAAAACAATCAGAGGAGCAGTAAGCAAAGGTAAGTAAACCAGCAGAGGGTAAGGTGACACAATGCCTTGATAATAGAATATGCAGAGAGGGTTGGCAGTGAAGAATATTAGAAGAAAGAAAGAATAGAGTGGGAGTATTAGCTCTTCCAGAATATTAGAATCCAAGAGCCTGTAAGTTACTTAAAATTGGAGTCAGAATGGTGGTCTAAAGGAAACTATTGCCCTCTAGTGGACAAAAGCTGTATAGCAGAGGCAATATATACTGAGAAAAGAGTGCAGGGCAGTAAGTATGTTATAGAGGATTGAAGAGGAAGAACAGTAAAAATACTTGTAGACTAAGAAGGGGAAAGGGGGAACAAAGCCACAAATAATGGGAGGACAAAGGCTGCAAAATAGGGACACCTTAAATATTGTTCCTGCAAACTTAGAAAGATGATAGACTAACATGTTTTGCATTAGCATGAATTTTCTGTTAGATATGAAGTCTGAAACTTAAATATCTGCTATTATTTTGACTTCAGTCTTAATGATTTTCCCGTGATTTGCCAGAAAACTACAGCTTTAAAAGAAGCAGGCTGAAAATATGATTCAAAAATCTGGACAGTTGAGGGTAATGATATAGCACACCTTACAGCTTTAAACAAGGTTTGCTAGAAGTGATGTTCCATAAGACCATAAGGCCAATTCATTAGGGAAAAAAACTAATTGGCACAATGGTTAAGGTATTTACCTCCCATGTATAAGGTGCAAGGTTTGATTCTCACCTCCAGTAAGAGCATCAGCCTGAAATCATTGTCACTTTTCTCTGTGTAATACAGACTGCTCAGAAATGACCTGTACCCATTTTTAACAGAAATGCTACACATTTGCAAGTCAAATGGCACATGGGTCACTTGCTCAAAGGACCTTAACCTGGTATGCGACATCAACAGAACTTGCTGGAAAGACACACATGAGAATTATGTAGGGGGTAATTTTTTTTTTTGGATAGATGCCCATTTTTACTTTTTTATTTTCAAAGAGAGAGGAATGCTGGGGAAGGTACTTAGGAATGTGAGGGTCAGGTAGGAAAGTTAGGTGAGGAATCAGGTATAGACATACAGAACACACAAAATAGACAAGAATGGTGACAGGCTCAAAATGTTGGGCAACACCATGATTGCGATAGGTAGGAGAAATCAGAGGCACACACCACATCAAGCATGAGAACAGTGAGAATCTAGTGCTCACCCTTAGAACAGTCATCACTGTCTCCTGTCTCAGCTTTCTGTATCAGTACTCCATGTGACATCATCTTGGCAATGTGATGAAGCACCTTTTTTGCACATCTGATTCGGGTACCAAGGCCCCTTTCAATTATACCCTCACCAGTCTTGTCAGTTCTTGGCGGGTGACAAAATCACCACCTCCACTAATACTACTCCTGGAAAGCACCAGTGGACCAATTGCTGGGACAGAGCTACCTGATGCATTTGAGGCAGATAAGTCAGGGGTTGTGGATGCAGCACTGACAGCTTGGACCCTGAAATGCTGGATATTGGTGCTGCAACCTGTGGAAGGATGGCGGACTGATCCACAGTGGTTGGTCTGCCTCTCTGTGCTGTAGGTCAGTTTTTATAAGCAGAGATGTATTACAACAGAACATTTATAAGCAACATAAAATATTACATTCCACCAAAATAAATAAATAAATGAAAGAGGAGTTGGGTGAGAAAGAAAAGAGAAAGAATTAGATCCGTGTCATATCCCATGACTGTATCATTTCAGAAAATAAACAGTTGTTATTTTCCAGGCTATACATCTTTACCACATTCACATATGATTGGAAGGTCTTACTCTTTTGTACTATTAATCAATTGCACTATTGTGATATCATAGATACAACTATTTATTTCAGTATTGACATACTGCATTCAATTACTTTCTTACTATGTCTACAGTAAGACCTGATGCATATGTGCCCCATGCCTTTCTGAGTTGGCTGCAATGTTTTCAGAGGTTGTACAACAGAGAAGAAGAGACATGAAAGCTTATTGAATATCAGTCTTGGCTGTGTCCTACATTCTGTATTATTTAATGTTTATGAATTAGTATACTGACACAACTGAGGGGATGTTATCAGTCCTAAATTAATCCTTCCATCAGCTAAGGAGGTCCTACTTATGCTATTTCAGGTCACTATAGTGGTGATGGCAATTCTCTCCAGCATGTGTGAGCCTTGGCTAATCTGTTCCCATCCTCACTCATATACTGAGACCCAGTATAGTCCCCCAGCAGCAGCCTATGGCTGTAGTGCTTCACAAGGAGTGCCACAAAAATCCTGGACTCCTCAACACCCCCACCTATGCTCTTAATTTAGCAGGATCATCTCCTGCACCAGGCATGCCTGCAGAAATCAAGCAGCAACTCTGTGTCTGAATTGGTGCCAAATTCCAATCTCACATTAAACAGCTAGTGCGCAGGCACACACAACTATTTCAAATGGAATTCCATGACGGAAAGCACAAAAGATTTTTTTTTATCAGCCAGCAGTGAATGTGTGAAACATCGCAGTGAAATTTGCCATGTTTGTTGCACAACAAATTCACACTTTTTCAGATGGTCAACACTGACAGGCTCAATGTTTTGATTATGACCGCTAGTGTTTTGAAAGTTAAATAGGATGACTTGGCACATAATTTGCTGGAATTACACACTGTAAAAAGTTAATTGCTCAATGTGGGAATCAAACCTAAGGAAGAAATAATACATACATTTTAAGCAAAATTATTATTTGTCAATGCTACAAGAGAATTCCCTTTCAACTATGTTCATTACAGATCAACTGCATTCAGTATGAATGGAGATAAATTTCTGATAGGCTTGGATGTGTGTGACTTATTGGAGGTCATGTAAAATGCATTCCCATTAAAGAGGCAGTTGTAGTGTTTGTAAATATATGTAAGATGGATAGACTTTCATGAGATGATTAATAAAAGTTGGTGAATGTGTTTTTGGCCTGTCAGTTTTTGTGCTTTTTGTTGACTATTACTTCCTTTTACAATAGGGAGGCCATCCTGGTCAAACTCCATTGTAGAAAGATTTACATGTCTTGAGAGTTTTACACTGTCATGTTTTCCAGTACTGGCATGAGTGTATCTACCAGGATTGGGCACTTTTTTTATCCTGGGACTTGTGCACCTAGTTTTTCTTTTATTATTATTATTATTATTATTATTATTATTATTATTATTATTATTTAACATATCTCTGTCCATGATATATGCTGTATAAAGTACAGTCTATATAACAGGGTTTTGGTGAGATTTTTGTCAAAACAGGGTCCACCTCATGAAGATACTCAGCAAGACTTGAGAATGAATTCAGTTCCAGCAATACTGCTCTTCTTTTCTTGCTGATTTTATAATCTCTCCATCCAGACACCAATTGTAGAGTCCACATCAGTGTCAGATCCTTCTTCATACATCAGCTTCTCAGCAGCACAGCACTGATGTCATCCTCTATAATGTGCACTCTCACACTATAAAAGTCAGACCTCTGCGAAGGCACTTGCATTAAGTAGTGTGTTCTCTAGATTGCATAGCTAGATTGGTAGGGGGTTCTAATTTCACAGCAGTCAACATGTGTGTGTGTGTGTGTGTGTGTGTGTGTGTGTGTGTGTGTGTGTGTGTGTGGAGTTGTGTAATTATGACCTTAACTACTGGTGGCTTTAATCAAGTACCAGCCTGCAATTACTTTTACCATGTAAGGTGAGTCCAAATCAATGTCAGACCTTTCTTCAAACATCATCTTCTCTGCAACACCACACTGATGTCATCCTCTATAAAGTGCACTCTCAGACTATAAAAGTCAGACCTCTGTGATGATGCTTGCATTAAGTACTTTATGTTCTAGATTGCGTAAATAGAGTGTTCTAATTCACAGCAGTAACTTTTGTGTGTATATAATCATGCAAATATGACCCTAACTACTGCTTGTCTCAATCAAGTAGTAACCCTAAGACACTTTTACACTCCATGGTGAGTCCACATCAGTATCAGACCCTTCTCCCAGTGTCAGCTTTTCTGCAACACAATGCTGAAGTCATCCTGTATAAAGTGCACTCTCAATATAGAAGTCAGACTTCTGCAGTGACACTTTTATTAACTACTGTGTTCTCTTGATTGTATAACTACATAGCTTGTGTGCTGTAATTTCACAACAATCAATATGTGTGTGTGCATGTTTGTGTGTGTGTGTGTGTGTGTGTGTGTGTGTGTGTGTGTGTGTGTGTGTGTGTGTGTGTGATGGTGGGTCTATAGTATCACTGAAAGATGATTTCAACAGGTGTGCTCATTTGACTCCCACTCATGAGAAATATTTACATTGTCAGATCAAACCCACAACCCTTTTTCACTCTGACCACAAACGCATACTGTTTGAAACACACCAATGAGGTCATCATTTTAATAATGCACTGTCACACCATTAAAGTCGGAGCTCTCCTCTGATATGTTTATAATACAATTGTGAGTCGATTATGTCAGTCAATTGGGAGGGATCCTGAATACAGCAGTGAGACTCTCATGATTTTGTGTGTGTGTGTGTGTGTGTGTGTGTGTGTGTGTGTGTGTGTGTGTGTGTGTGTGTGTGTGTGTGTCTGTGTGTGTATGTATGTGTGTGTGTGTGTGTGTGTGTGTGTGTGTGTGTGTGTGTGTGTGTGTGTGTGTGTGTGTAAATGGATGCAGACGTGTCTTACATCTGTTAGTATTGAAAACATTTACAATTCCACATAGTTTATAAGTCATTTTTGCACAAACATGTCCTTTGCATGACACAGCTCATTGTCATCCTTTCCAAAATGCAGTGTGGCTTACATGCATTCTGACTTCTTCTGTGGCACATACATATAATGCACATGTCCATTGTATCAGTACACATGTAGGGAGCTCAAATACAGGAATGACTGTCATCTGAATGTGTGTTTCTTTTTCATACTGATCAGACATGGCTGCAAATACATATAAGGTATATCTATAAAATGTGCTTGTGCCGTGTGACCCCTTTTTAGTGGAAACATTACAATAATACATGGTGGAGATGTCATCCATGGAAATGTGGAGTGTTACAGTTCAGAAATAAAGCTATGGTTGCTTTTCTTTTTCAGCAAACCTTCATTAGCCTGTATTGTTAGCTAAATAGTTCAAATCCTGGTGTCACTGCCTGCAGTCAGTGTACATGTTGTTAACAGTGCTGTCACCCACATGTACTATGCTAATGTGTAACTGTTATTTCCTGTCACAAGAGTTTATTCTACATTTCTTTTGGAAAGGCTGCATTGAAGGCTGATGATGTCATTTAAATAGATTGTTGTTCCATAACAGCTGCAGTGAGACACATCCTCATGACTGAGGACATGAGACGATGTAATGTATGTTATTACCTAAGTAAAGCATTTGTTCCAATTAGGGTTACCACCTGTCCCACTTTGTGGGGGATAGTCCCTATTTGGGCAGTTGTGTCCTGCAAAAAAAATTGAAAAAATGGCAAATGTCCTGAGATTTTAGTACAAAATTATTTCCTATATTTTATGTAATAGTTGCATAAAACAGTTATTCTGTATATGAAACATGTAAATGTTATAAGAAACAGAATAAGCAACTAAAATGCTACAAGAAAATGCTTTTATTTATGCAAAAAAGTGAAGTTCTGTCCTTGGTACTGGCTGTGGGTATGTTTTGCCCTGCAAAATCTGACTTTTGTACCAAAAATGTCCCACTTTGGGCATTTGAAAAGGTGGCAACCCTAGTTCCAATACGGGATTATATCCACATTGTACATAATTGCTGTTCTACCATCACAGTGACAACAGCAGGGGCTACGGCTGTGTTTGGGTATCCCTACCATAAGTCAATGTTGTTTGACATACAGCAAGATTTGGTCTAAGTAATTACGGGGACACATATTCCTTGACTCATACATGTGATGTAATGTTTTCACATAACCACACATATGACAACTGGCAGTGCACTTATACTGTGGCACATTCACTGCTCCCACTTTGGATCTGATTTTCTTAACACTTAGGCAATTGTTCCAAACCAGCATTGAGTTACCGTAAGCACTTATGGCCTTAACTGTTCTGCATGAAAGACCACCCCAAATATACTTTGTACATATAGAGTGGCAGAGGCCTCCCCATCAATTTTAGCAGATACAATTTATGGGAAATACAGTACAGCTGATTGAATGACTTCACTTAGGTGGAGTTCAACAGATGTAATAACAGTTTCATTGTGGTGAATGAGATTAATAGACACAATGTTATTTGGAGGAGTCGTGTGGCTTGATGTTCAGATTTAGCATAATGTTTCATTTTGTGTGAACATACTGACACCTCACAACAACCATTAAAATCACATCAGTCTTATTCCTTGATATGTTGCACAAACATGTCTATGTATCTTTGGACTTCATGGCATTAGATATTTGTTCTGACAATGTCATGGTGACAGTGCTACTTAGACACATTCATTTAGTACTGTGGTGTACACACGTTTGCTCCAGTTCCTCAGTGGTATGTGTACTGTCATACAGATGAACCTTCCTTGACCACGGAACATTGTTAAAGGACTGCTCATAACTGTGTGCTCATGAGTATACTTACTTAATTGCTAGCAGTCTGACATGCTGATATGATACTTATTATCAGGGACCTTTTATTAATTCATACATTAATTTCATTTGTTTTTGACAATACCCATTGCCACCTCCTGTGGCAGATGCCAACAATACACAACTCTGGGGAATACATTGCAACATAGTGTGGTGTTTGCATCTGTTCTTATCTGTTTGCACAATAACTATGTCAGGGAGGAATGCCTTATGCAAAGGTGTTACATATGTCACAATCTGCTCCCACATTTGTGACACCACACACACACCTACATATGGGATGTATAACCATTAGAATATGGATGTGCATAATTCCCTTCAAGGGTGACCATCCTCGTATATGTGTTAGACCTATTTCTGTGCTGTACACCGTTGATACACAGGTCAGTGTTAACATTGATGGGATGGGTTTGATTCTTGTAAAAGGAACTTTTGGCTTCTGATTCTGAGCCATTCCTTTTTTCCAACATGTTATATTGACAAAATATATATTATATTTGCTCAGGAAGTGTGACCACCAATAATTATTATGACATACATACTGAAAAAATTTATTTCAAAATTGTCTTTGTGACATAAACACCTTCACATCAATTATCTTACTAGAATTTGAATACTTACCCTCCCTGTTTACATATTTCTGTATACATCTCTTTGATTTATGTGCACGTTGCCCTAGATATACTTTTCCTGTCTGGTAACCCAGGTATTGCAGTTGCCCTTGCCATTTACCCTCCGTTCTTACTTATTACTGTATTCATATGTTTGATTTATGTGCATAGTACAACCAGTGCACTGTTCCTGATTTATGTGCATAGTACAACCAGTACACTTTCCCTGCCAGTGTACGGTATGCATTATCTGCCTTATGTAGCTCTTTGTGCTGTCCCATAGGCAAGCTTTTTGTTTACAGTGTGTGCTTGTGCTACTCAACACGTGTTCCTGTCCTGTAAGCATGATGAGCATCATGCATATGTGATTAGCGCTTTTGCTCAGCACACTAACATGGAAACATCATGTAGGCTTTAAACGAAGCCTACACATTTGTTCATTAATCTCACAGTCTGACTAGGCTTACTGGAAAAAGTGTTTTGTTCTTCATCTTTTATAGGATAACTGCTGTGGTAATTCCTTTCCTTATTGTATGTTTGCAATATTTACTGAAATAAGAGTTAACATAATATGTGTAATTATAAAAATGAACAAAAACTTTTTATATATACAGCTCTTTTACATGCACCACATCTGAAAGTGACAGTTTTATGGCACATCTCTTGCTTTGTAGTGCTTCATAGATCATGTGATTTTCAAATTATTTATACAGGTCTGTGACAAAACCCATATCTGATATGAATGAAGTTGAAAAGCGCAATTAAAAATAAAATAACAAAGTCTTCAATAATGATGATGCCAGATTGCGAGGGTCTTCACCATATCTTTACCGCAGAGAACACATTATCTTGCAGTAAAGCTATACAAAGTATTTAGATTCATAGATTAGTACTAGGCTAACTGCCCTTGCGAGCCATTTTAAGCCTAGCCAATTATCCCTTGTGAGACTCAAACCCTGTACTATATGTTTGTAAGGCAAACACCTTAACCACTAGGCCATCCTCCCAGCAAACTAAATTAGTAATTGAAATAGCTCTGCTCACAAGACGCATAGACTAATTGCAAGCCTCAAGTAATGTAGTGCTGTAAATCTCCTGTTAATATATAAAATGATTAACAAATATATCATGCTGTGCTATCTTAAGCTACATTAGTCAGCCTATCAAAATGTGATGTGTCATTGTGTTAAAGTCTATTACTCATAGTCCTGCTATCCTTCATGCACCTAATGTATTTTCATTTTATAAGGATGCACACACAGTCTCTGTCAATGACTAAGATGGGATATAATGAAAGAATGACTTTCTTAAGGCACAACACCAGATAGGCATTTGTGTACAGGAATGTATGGAGGAAGCTCACCTATATTTTCCAGTACGTATTGCCTCACCATTATTATCATATCATGATATAGATTTAAAGAGACACAACCTTGTAAAAAGGGAATTCCCTGTTTCCACTACAAACATTTCCATAAAATCTACCTTTCAATGGAAAAATCAGTGACAAATGTTACAGCCTAGATATGCAAATGCAAACTGAAACTCTTTGGATTCAAGAGTTTGCTACTGTTAAGCTTTCAAAGTCAAGTTTCTGTCTTCTTGCAATTGTCTCTATGTATAATGTATCTGTTAAACATAAAATGCACAAGCAGAGCATCAGAAAACTGTAGGACATTAACACACTGGGTGGTATTCATAGTCTGGCAGTTCACCATAATGGTTATGAGCAGAAGGTGCCACAACGTTCTAATGTAAATGAATTAAAAGCAGCACAATTGTGGTGTGTAATGAAATGTGAAGGCATTTTGAAAATCACACCTACTTACAGCAAAAGTGTAAAGTATCTAAAGTCAAGGAGTAAGTATCTATGTAGCTTTTATTATTGATATTTAGAAAACATGAAGGGGTTTAATTTTGTTTATATGGGAGTATCAATATGTAGTCACCCAGATAGTTTAACTAAAGAATACAAAGGGGGGAGATAGGAGAGATTGAAAGGCGAGATAGGAGAGATTGAAAGGGAGACACAACAAAGAGGTGGACACAGAAAGAAAAACATCAAGAAGCTTGTGTTAGAGGAGGTGGGAGAGGTGGGGCGCAATGTTTTTGATGGAGGATATGTTTTCTATTTTCCTCAAATGTTTTTTTATGTGAGAAGGTAGTGTAGGATGGAAGTTGGTAAGAGTGTGTAGGTGAAAAGAAAGGGGAAGAAGGCTGAAGAACCTGCAGGAATCCCAGCCTACAGAGCCTCAAACATTTTCACTGATAGATGGTGGGTCAGTGGAAGACTCTGATGTTGAGGAGTGGAAGCCTGCTGTGCTACAGTGATCAGTACCAACTGGGAAAGTGTGTCTTCTACATACTGCAGCAAAGCCTCAGCTGGCTGTGTCTTCTGAACAACTACCTCCTCCAGCACATCCTCAGCCTAGTTCTGAAGCCCCAGTTCTGTAAGACCTTCCAGGCTACCATGGGCCCGGGTGCTTGCAGGACTGATGCCATTGCCCCAGCCCTGTGAGGATGTCCCCGCAAAGGCAGAGGTGACTGCTCCCTAACCTGAGAGGTAGATGCGTGGCTCACTCCAAGGGATTTTGAAGCTGTAGAAAAATGAACATAAATGGAATAGAAATAAAATAATAATGGACAAAACAATGCAAAAAAAAAAAAACCAGGGAAAAAGGGGCATACGAAACAGAAAATGCACAATACAATCACATATCGTGAGATACAGAAACAGAGAATGTATGGAAAGTGTTTATTAGGGTTTATGTCAGTTTATCGAGTTTTTGGGAGACTCGAATTTTATATTGTTTGAGACAAACAACAAACTACAAAACAGCAAAAAAATCTATGTTCTACCAGGGGGGAAGCCCACCTGCATCCCCATGTTGGGAGAGTGTGCTCCCCATACCCCTGTAAATTATATATACTAACGTCAATATCACATTATCATGTGTAAAAGGGTAAATCCCCACTGTACCGTGATATGCATACAACTGCTTCAAGTTTTTGGAAAGTCGAATCTATAGTCTTGACTATATGGAGTTTGAGTTTCCATAAACTTGATCATCTGATATAAACCCATTTTTTTTTTAATTTTTATTTGAAAGGGTATAGGATGGGACTATGCAAACTTTGGGATGAAATGTTATAGGGAGTCCTTTTGCACAATTTTGTGATGAAATCTTATGAGAAATGCTTATGCTTACTTGGCAGGGCAGTGTTTGATATCATGTAATGCTGGGGTCTATGCCTGATATACATTTTTCCAATAGTGTATTAAGAACACTCATTATAAATAAATAAAACATAAAATCAATGATAGTACTAATATCTATCAGCAATTTGTTGATATACTTTAATGACATTAGTTTCACAATTCAAAATTCTGAACAGAGATCTGCATACAGCGTGGAACGGCAGATTTCACTTTTCCTTGCTGTAGTGTGATCTCGGACTTGGTATATTTAAGTAGAGGGGGTGTGGGGGTGCAAAGCCCCCCTGCAGAAATGTTTAAAAAGATGTTTTTTCTTTTATTTTGGATTTGTTTCAGAATCTCAGTATTCCGAAACATTGATCATATGGTCATATGAAATAATTCTGAATGTCGAATTCGAGATTCTGAACTGAATCTATACATATATATATATATATATATATATATATATATATATATATATATATATATATATATATATATATATATATATATATATATATATATATATATATATATATACACACACACACACACACACACACACACACATATATATATATATATATATATATATATATATATATATATATATATATATGGGTCTACTTCATATGACTGAAATTTCAATTGACTGAATTTCATTTGACCGAGACCATAATACCGAATTTTCAAAATACTGAAAACTCACTTGACTGAAACTCATAATACTGAAACCTTACAATGCTAAATTTCAACATACTAAATTGTAAACCATAGACATGCACACTTACAACACCAATGACTAACTCTTTCCAGAACTTAAAAACTACTTACATACCCTCTTACCAGAAACCAGACAATATAAAACCAAACTAGGTGGGGAGCTAGGCCTCACACCCCCCTAACTATATATACTAACTCCAGGATCACAATACAGTGGGGAAAAGGGCATATACCTTTTACTTACCTTACAGTAGTCTACATGCTGTCACTACTATGTTGAAAATTAGCATTGTAAGGTTTCAGTATTATGAGTTTCAGTCAAGTGAGTTTTCATTATTTATATCTATATATATATATATATATATATATATATATATATATATATATATATTTATACAGTAGACTCCCTCTTTCCCAGTCTTGCTGGGACCTGACCGTAGGCTGGATAAACAAATGGGCAGTTAATCAGAAAAAGCTTTACATTAAGTTACTTTTATCAACCTGGCACTTTGGAACATCTCAGCTTATTGTTTTACTTTTAAATTGTTAAAATATTGAAACAAAAATGAACTTACAAATTCAAGGAAGTGTTGTTCTTCTCTGTCTGTTGCTACAGTCGGTAAAGCAGAGTCTACTGTATATATATATATATATATATATATATATATATATATATATATATATATATATATAAAACTGAAATCAGTTAAACACAGAATTCCTATATATTAATTTATTCAGCCTTACCAATGAACTCTGCCAGCTGCTGCACTAATCCTGCTGTCTCCTGTTATAGGAGACCTCCATTTCAGCTGTATAGAAAATAATTAAGACAATTTTTGCTTACCTGTATTTGACGTTTTGCCATTTACATATAACTTTACTATTATCATTTTAAGCCTCTGCATTCATTGCATTATTTGCTTGCCCATATATTTGCTCAAAAATTTTGTCTGAATTCTCATACTTTGCTAATCTTCCCTTTACAACCACTAATAAATCAAACTAGGTAGTTTTAGTGAAAATTTAAAAAAATATATGTTTTGCATGTAACAGTCTCTGAATTTGGCTGTGTGAATGTGCAGACACACAGAACAATGTAACAAGTTATAGAAATTTTAATTTCCTAAGCTGTTTAAAAATGTGTGCTTGAGAGTTTTCTTCCATAACAATTCTAAGCATATATGGTGGTGATTTAAAAATGTATGCAGAAGTAGTGCAGTGTTAATAATATTGGTTATTTCTCATTTAAGTTTGTGCTTGACATTCACTCCACTGTACAGCAACCATGACCACCCTTCCCCAACCTTCAGGATGACTAGGGTGTGATGCCTAACTTACTTCACCCATCTTGTATGTGCACTTACAATTCTGAAAAGAAAGAACTTTCTTATTCGAGTAATACATTATGACATAATTCCTGGCTAACACAAAATGTTTGTATATAATTTAACTACTACCTAAGGTAATGCAATACAAAATAAAAGCATGGAAAAAGCATTTTTTTCTTTCTGTCTAAAGACATGAACAAGTAGTTGGTATAGTACTCATGCAGATGTCTACCTGTGTTTTTCAGACATATATATGCAGATTATTATTTTACATATACAAATCTTGCATTTGTATTTGTACAGCCAATTGTTTTTATCAAATAAGCCTTACATATTTCTATACCAATGCAGGTCCATGCACAGATATGTGCATGCTTTATTTTCAATGTTTATAATAACTTTATACACACAGTTCTACAGGTTCACATATTTGCTCTAGCTAATACCATAAATGATGCAATGTTGTTATATAATTTACCTATGTTAACCCCGCAACACATAGACACACACACACACACACACACACACACACACACACACACACACACACACACACACACACACACTAATAATAATAATAATAATAATAAATTTCTACTTACTATAGAATTCTAGCCTTCTTGCCTCTACCTGGTCTACCCACTCAGGCAGCTAGTCTGGCATATGCTTCTTCAAATCATTTTGCCTGGGAAGGCACTGCTGTCTGGAGCAGGTGGTCTTTGCCAGGGTTTCCTGGAGTTCATGTTACTCCTGCCAGATATTGATGTTTTCCAGTCACTACTCCTAGTGCATACCTCGATCTAATACAGATCAGAAACCAACAGTTCCACCATAGCAATTCATTTGGAGGATATCAACAGCAGAATTGCTGTTGGTGAATTATATTTATGTGATAGCCTGAGAAAAATGGAACACAGTCTCAAGTTTAATGGCAGGATCTCACTCTCCACAACATGATAGTATCTCTGTGCGAAGTGACAGCGGACAGCTGGTTTGGCATAATGTTTAAAGTCTTTGCCTCATAGACAAAAAGTATGAGGTTTGATTCTGACTTTAGGTTATTGGCTAGGCTTAAAGTGGCCCTTTGGTTGGTAGCCTATTATGTATCTAGAACCACATTTAAATACTTGGATTACTATGGGCAGAAGTTCCATTAAGAAACTTGTGTGCTGTGTGCATAGTCCTCCTTTAAGGAAATTGTGTGCTTTAAATGTCTTATTAGCGAACAGGTTTGCCTGTGTAGCATTCAGTTAGGGATCTGGTGTGTCTGTATAGCATTCCATTAGGGAAGCAGTGGTCTGTATAGATTTGCATTTGGAAATAATGTGCTGTCAGTACAGTCCCATTCAAAGGCATAGACTAGTGCCCTGTGTTGGTTCCACAAACGTTCTACACAGCCCCTCAGCTCTTCAAGTGCAAAACAAAGAAAAAACAGTCTTAGATTACTGGAGGAAGTCTGTTGGCTTCTTAAAGTAAACGAGCCAATCATGCAGTACCAGAAGCAAATCCAACCCCTACTCCCAGCTTTCACCAGGACAACAAAAATACTTTGGATTACTATAAGAAACTGAAGGTCTTCCTAGAAGTAACCAGCCAATCAAACACCACAAAATCCACACACCCCCAGCTCTTACCAGAAGAACAAAAGTTTGAACAAAAAAAGTCCTTGGCTTTGTGATTGGCTACCTACAGTACAGCAGCCAATCCACAGCCCAGCTCTTCAAGTGAAGAGTGCAAAAGAAATATACTACTGAACCTGTGTGCCTTTCTATATCAACATTTCAGTGCAGAAAAGAGTTGTTGATTACAGCCCCTAAAACTTTGTGTTTGGGACAATTGACCCTTAGCCCACTGTTGCTGTGCTACTGATCCCATTAATGAATTAGTGTGCCCAGTTTTAACTGGTGTGTTGTCTACACAGTTCTATTATGCTCCCTACACTGTCAATTTAAGGACTTGGTGTGCTTTGCATAGAGTCCCTTGAAGGAAAAAGTGTAATATTCGCACAGTCCCATTAGGGAATTAGGGTGCACTGTTTTGAAACTAGTTTGCTCTCTGTCCAGTTCCATTAAAGAATTAAAGTGCTTTGCATAGAGTCCCATATGGAACTGTTGTTAACTTTGCAGTGTTTATGAAACAGGTACACTCTGTCACAGACTCACTAGGGGGCTGGTGCCCTCTGTCACAGTCTCTCTAGGGGGCTGGTGTCCTCTGTCACAGTCCCATTAAAGAAATGAAAAGCTCCATGCACTGTTTTATTATGGAAATTCATGTTCACACTGCATTTCTAGTGACCTTTCAACCATATTTATTTAAGTTTGTTTAGCTGAGAGGCACACCAATTCCAGTGGAACAGTTTCAGGCACAAATTGGGTCAAACATCACAAAATTGTTTAATAATGAAATGGCTAAAAGCAAAACAAACAAAAATGGTGTCAAAGTCATGGCCTAAAGCTCAATGCCAAGAAGTGCATTGTCATCCCCTTTGGGAAAAATACTGTACCCATGAACTACCACTTAGGCAGTAGCCTGCTAAACACAGAAAGTGTGATGACAGACCTTGGGACACAGGTGGATAGTAGTCTCTCCTTTGATAACCATATTGCCAGAGTAGTCAGAAAATCCTTCTATGTGACACACCTCATCACAAAGGGGTTCTTCTCCAGAAAAAGACAGGTCATCATTCCTCTCTACTCATCCCTTATTAGAATCATCATAGAGTACAATGGCCCATTTGGCATGTACCTTGCAAGACATCTGGAACAGTTGGAAAGGCCACAGAAATACCTCACTAAGATGATTACCAGCCTCAAACAGATGCCATACGCCGACCATCTCAAAAAACTCCAGCTCTACTCCATCGTATACCACCTATTCCGAGGCGACCACTGCCTAACATACAAAGCCATATCTAACCCAGACCTGATAGACATGCTATACTTAAAGAAATCCCAATCTCTCCGAGTCACACACTCCAGGGACCTAAACCTTGTCACCACAAAAAACAGAACATGCTGGATGGATAGATTCCTGTCCCAGAGACTTCCCTTGCTCTGGAATAGGCTTCCCATTCATGTCAAGCAAAGCTCCTCATTAGCCCTCTTTAAGAAAAATCTTGACAATTGGATGGGAAATAGGGAATTCACCCCGGGGATCACTGCTGTGGCTCTGCTCGACAGGGGCACAGGAAAATACTTTTCTTGGGTGGTGAAAGCCACAGAACCTCATTTGGCTAGGTTTGTATAGGCCCTAGGGCCAATAGCCTAGTACTTATCTATGAACAAAGTCTAGCACATGTTGACATTTTACTCAGGCATGTACAGAAGGAACAACCATGCACCTTTACACCAGTATCTCCAAACTTATATGAACACTTGAAGAATGGCGACAGGTGTTCTGAGGTAAGAATGTGTATGATAACACCTTTACAAAGGGGAGGCAGGTGCAGACATTTGTTACAGCTATCCCAGGAAACATGAAAAGCATTAGTTTCCCAGAAGCAAATGTGCTGTGAAATTGTTAGTGCTCAGAGCACTGCCACAGAGAGTGAGGTGGAAATTATCAGAGACCTACAGGATATGTGTGAAGATTTACAGCACTGCCTTGAAGAGACAGACAGTATGGTTAATGCCATGATTACATTATTGCATAGTATGGTGGCACACTAAACATCCATGGCCACCTCCATTCATAAACTAGTTAGGAATTATCAGACTCAAGTAGGAGTCACACTTGTAAGGGGAAGAAGAGGGGGTACTGCCTGGACCCATGCGGGCAGATCACATGAGACTCCAAGTGCTTTTTAGGAAAGAAATGTAACTAGTCAGGGAGGGCAATCACAACAGATTTCATGCAGGTTACATCAGCATTTATCTAAACCTAGAAGAACCTCCAATTCAAGGTCCCAATCACATTCATGAAGCACTGTCAGATGAGTGTCTGTAGGGTCACTGGCATCAAGTTGGTCACGACACTGAGCCAACTTTCCATACAGCTCTCATGATATCCTGTCTTCAAAATTGCTTCCACTGTCTCGTAACCTATTCTAGAAGATGTGTATTACTCATTTGATCTTGAATTACTGCAAATTAACTTTGCCAATTCTCTTGCTTACAATTTTGTCTTCATAAAGGCTGTTGAATGATTTAACCATAAGGGGAAAAACATACAAAAAAAAACTGGGGAGGAGGGTTGGGACACTCTACAACTCTATGCATTCCATCCTTGTAATAGTACTGCTTAGAACCTCAGGGAACTGTGGAAAGAAATTGCACAACATAACATGACATTGTAGGCATTAACACTAGAGTTCTATACATTAACATTCCTATAGAGGGCAGTTACCTACACCTGAAAAGTATTAGTACACAACTTTTTGTGGAAAAAAAGTAATGAGAAAATTACAGATTAAATGAGTATTCTACCATTTAAACAAACACTGCTGCCACTTTGTCCTCATCACTGCACAAATGATGATATTTTTGTGTCTGAAGTCAGTAATTATTGTGTATGACAACATAAAGTTATCCGACTGCAGCACTTCAGCAAACAAAATACTTTAATTTGATAAGAAATAGCAAAATATAAAAAAAATATACTTTTTCATTCAAATGCAATGCATGAACTCATCCAATATTGAAATAACAGTTTTTATTTATTATACCAAATGAGAACATTCAGTGCATGCATACTTATGTGCACCACTTCAGCAGAATCTATTTTGCAAAACAGTTATAAAGATGATTATTAAAAGCTAAAAAAGCACTGTTAATGCCAGGAACTGCTTTATCGAGACTTTTATTCCACAAACAATTTAGTACAGATTGAGCGCTTTCATCCCCTCCTGGGGATTTCATCAGAATCTGCCATATTACATTTTCATCCCCTTTAAATACTCTACCAATTTCTGATGTCATTCTTTAATTAATAAAACAATTAACATTTTAAAAATTTTAAAAAGATAGCTTCCATATAACTATCTTACACATGCTAACCAATTCAATTTCTTATTACTATATTTCTAAAATATAATTCAAAACATTCATAAAAAACTACATACAATAAAATGGAATGTTTGTAGTCCACTAACATATTTAAATCCATAAAATATTTAAAACAACATAAAATGGATTTTTACAGGCTTTAAATATACTGTTCTGCCTTTTTATTTAGCACTGGCTTAATAGATATAATTTCATTCAACCCTGGGGGCATACTGGCTTGTAACTTAATTTGCCATTTAGTCTCCCTTTCTTCAACATAATTTTTGTAATTCCCTCCCCTTGGGTTTCTTAAGACTTTCTCCAGAATGCAGAACTTAAATTCCTTACAATTATCTGACACTTGAATATGCCTAAAGAGGGCATTGTTAACATTTTGTGTCTGAATTTGATAACCATGTTCATACATCCTGTCCCTGAATCTCCTTTCGGTTTTTCCTACATAAAACCCTGGACAGGATGTACACATGGCTAAATATATAATTCCCCTTGTCTGGCAATTCCCTTTTACTGGTCTAATAACTGTCTTTAGGTCATTCCTTAATGTAATACACTTATCTTGACAAACAAACATGCATTGAGAGTATGTCCCACATCAATTAGTCCCTGTTCTATCATAAGTTTTCATATTTTCATTCTCGAAATTCCTTTTTAAATTCCATCCTACCTTATATACAAAATTATGGTTCTCTCCCCCTATATCCCATAACTTAGGGTTATTTTTAAGTATAACCCAATTCTTTTGTATAATTTTCCGGACCTCGTTTGCTTTCTGTCCATAGGGTATGACCATTGCTCTTTCAAACTTCTTATTATTATTTATTTTAGCTTCTTTAGTTTGAAAATCATGTGTAGCACTATTATTGCCCAATAAGGACTTATATTTCTTCCCCCATTCACTTTTTACATATGCTAGTGTGTCATATATTTTCTTCTCAGGATACCCTCTGTCCAAGAACATTTTTGCTACTACTTTCAACTCATAATCCAAATCTTCATATCTAGATGTCATTCTCGCTACTCTAATAAGTTGTCCTTTCACTATACTATTTTTCTGTACCACCGGATGATTACTAGAGTATTCTAAATATGAGTTGCTGAAAGTAGGCTTTCGATATATTTTAGATGTAAACCTCAAATTATTTATTTCTATATTGGTATCCAGAAAATTGACTCTTGTTCTGTCATAACTATATGTAAATCTAAGAAAGGTTGTAGTATCATTTATATAGTCCATAAATTTTATTATTTCTTTTTCAGGACCTTCCCACACTATAAGTATATCATCCAAAAAACTCATATATTTTTTAATATATTTTTTATAAGTACTCATAAAAATATATTGTTGTTCCCAATGGAGAAGTACCATGTTGGCAAAAATGGGAGCACAGGAGGCTCCCATCGCTACCCCCTTATGCTGTGTATAGTACTCTCCTTCAAATAGTATGAAATTATTATCTAATACTATTTCCATAAACTCTAATATCAAATCCTTTTTGTCTTGGGGTAGTTTTGTATTCTTAATCATGGCTTCTTCAAAGAATTGTAAACCTTCAATTTTAGGTATAGATGTATATAGATTAATAACATCAATTGAAAGGAAAATAATGTCCTTGGTACAAAGATTATTGTCCATACGACCTAAAAAAATCCCATGAATCTTTTAATATATGTTCATGGTTATATAGCATATTTTTCAACCATCCATCCACCAATACACCAAAAGGGTAGGTCTTAGACCCTCTCCCATCTACTATTGGTCTAAATGATAAATTCTCCAAGCCCTTGTGAATTTTAGGTATGCCAAATATCCCAGCCACCCTGGGATTAAATACTTTCAAATAATGATATGTCTCTATAGATATTCTTTCATCAATTAAATATTCTTCCAGATAATAATCAATTTTCTTATAACTAATATTTAACTCATTAAGGGAAGATCTATAGTATGTATGTATATCCAAAAGCATATCTAACATTCTCTGTGAATATTGTAGAACAAAAAGAAGATGCTCCAACTGAAGAATCCAGGTGTATGAAAATAAGTATGAATGTAGAACAAGGAACAAACCTGGAATTCACCACGATAAGGCTAAATTGACCATAAAAACAGCTTTATTAGGTATCAAAGGATACGCTTCCTCAGACCATAAGTTAAAACATTACTGTGGATCCCTTTTATATAAAACCATTTCATCGTCAATAGAATCACAAACAATAAATTAATTAAGCAATAAATCAATTAACCATGAATCTGGGTTCCTTCAAGTGGAAATGCCATAAAATATTCATTCCTAGGCAAACAAAGGATTTAATATAAAATTTAACCAATTAAATAAATAAATAAATGTGAATATCAAATAAATATGAAATATAAAATTCTTTACATTTTTAAAACTATATTTGATATTTCACCATTTCTGTGCATATATGTATATCTAAGTCAATAGACAGAAGCTGTTTATGTTACATAAAATTCCTCAGATTTAAAATCTTAATGACTAATGCCTAAATCTAACCATATATAGATAAATATTAGTGTTAAATAGACATGAGAAATATAATAAATATAATAAATTTGAATAACAATCATTGAATGTGAAAATACATAATTTACTAAAAGATCAATCATGCATAACTAGAAAATGTAAAACATTCCTAACTAAGCAAAGACAGGTATATAATGTCTAAAGAATCATGTAAACATAGTATAAAATATTATATGGCAAACTATATCTAACATGGAAGAACTGAAATAGACACCAGCAAATATAAAGTGCATGGTGTAACATAAGTAATATAATGTAACTTAACTATTCATGTATTACTTGGTGGGGCTATATATTTAGTATCTTTATTTTTTGTTATTATTATTCATCTCCGTAATTTAAGGTGAGATCTGAGTGTTATATAACTATTAAGGCCTGGTGGAACATGTGCCTTGAGTTTAAAAATCCAATTTAATTCTATTTGCTCAAGTAATAGCATATAGTCCCCTCCTCTTGTGTTCTGTTTAACAATTTGGAGTACTTTAAACACAAAAGAATGACCAGGACAGAGTTTAATGTGCATGGCTAGAGCATTTAATTCATTACCACGCTTGATGTCGTAGATGTGGTTGTATATTCTGTCTTTTAACTTTCTCTTGGTCATCCCAATGTAGAAGCTAGGACATGATGTGCAAGTTGCTAGGTAGATTAGGCCTGTAGTATCACATGAGGCATAAAGCTTCGGGGTTAAAGAAAAAACATCTATTACAGGATGTGTAAAAACTTGATTCTGAGAAATATATTTACAATAATTACAATGATGGCAAGGAAATGTGCCTATTTTAACAGAAAGTCTATTAATATTAATACTGACTACTCCTGAGTTGGCACATAAAAGTCGTTTCAGGTTTTTATTGTTCCTAAAAGTGAATGAGGGGAACTTTCCTACTATATTTTGTGTCTCTTCATCAATTGTCAGGACATGCCAGTTATTAATGATAATCTTCTTTATGTGATAAATATCATTGGAATATGTGGTTAGGAACCTCACTTTTTCTCTTCTATTTTTATTATTGTTGTTGCTATGGTTACATACTGTGGCTGTATTGTGGGTTGGTTTATGTGTTGCTATATTTCTGTTGGTATTCATATTTTCTAGCATATCTGTTCTGATTTGTCTCACAATAGCTTTGTTATAGCCTCTTTCGAGAAATATGTTTTCCATTTTATCTGCTTCTTCCACTAGGTCAGTATCATTCTTACAAAGTTTAGATAATCTATTAAACTGACTCTTTACAATACCATTAAAAATGTGTCGTGGATGCATACTGTCGAATCGTAGTATTGTATTTTTCCAACACGATTTTCTATGTAACTTTGATATAAGTTTACCTTTTTCAATAAACAAAGTTACATCAAGGAAGTTCACTGATTCGTGTGATGTTTCAGTGGTAAACTTCAAAAAACTGGTGGTGGTTGCTAACTGTTGCATAAATTCATTGAATTCGTCCGCAGTTCCATCCCAAACCACTAGGATATCATCAACGAATCGTTTATAGACTATAACTTTGGAGAAGTGCTGATGTGTGAATACAAACTCTTGTTCCCACTTGTAAACAACCAAATTGGCGTATGTATTAGCGCAAGGGGTCCCCATTGCTACCCCTGCTTTTTGTATGTATAAACATTCGCCATAAGAAAATACATTGTTACTAAGGACAATGTCTAGCAATTGACATATTAAGATCTGTTTATTACAATCAAATGAAGGATGTGTAGAAATGAGTTCCCTTATAGCTTCTATACCTTGGTCATTTGGGATGCTAGTAAATAAACTTTGTACCTCCATGGTAATTAGTAAATGTTGACCTTTCACCAAGGGTGTATCTAAAGACTCTAGGTAATCAAGTAGTTGATATGTGTCTTTGAGAACACTATGAATATTATTAACTACTGGTCTCAATGTGTCTTCCAAAAAGACTGAAATGTTTTCAGTTATCCATCTTTCCCCAGAGACTATGGGCCTCATAGGAGGTGGGGACAGACCTTTGTGCATTTTTGGAAGGCCTTTGATGATGGGTGTTTGTGGGTGTTCTATCAGAAAAAAATCATATAATTCCTTTGAGACCTGACGACACATTAACATATCATAAAGTGCATCATTAATGCTATTGATAATTTTTGTTAACTCCACTTCGCTAATTATGCCATAAGTTTGTATGTCATTTAACATCTCAGTCATGTATTTTGCATAGTCTTGACTGTCTAATAACACAAGCCCCCCTCCCTTATCTGCTGGTCTAATGCATAATGAGGAATCATTAATAAACTTAGTTAATGATAACTTCTCTTGCTTGGATAAGTTAAAATACATGCATTTTCTCTTGTTACTATAAAAATAGAGATAAAAATCTCTTTCGCACATCTTAACAAAACAGTCTACATGTCCAGGAAAGGGTGGAGTAAAAATGCTTTTACACTTGTGTTTTGAGGTTTCCAAAGTAGAACTAACAGTTCCATTGACTTTACTATTAAAAAATAGCTTGAGAGTAACAGTTCTTCCAAATAAGCGTAAATCTATCAATATTTGTGATAAATCACTCCCTTGAGAGGGAATGAATGATAGACCTTTATTCAATAATGCAATGTCATTTTCATCAAGTACAAACCTTGATAAGTTAAAAAAGATATTTTCTACGGCCTCTGTCGCCTTCTCTGATTGTCCACGTTCTCTCCTGAATATTTTCGTTTCCTCCTTCCCCAGCTGTGAGAGCGATCGCGTGGAAAAGTGTTTTTCTTTATGGGGAAAGGTAAAAAAGAAGAAGAAGAGCCAATTAATCTGTCCGGAGCATTATGTTTCGGTTTAGCTCCAAGATTATGGTGTATGTCCACTAAACGGTTTGCCTCCTGGTTGGGGAGAGGCGTAGATGTCGCTGATAACGTAGCAGGTAACTCCGGTGGTGTAATGAAAGCTTCTTCTGTCGGTTCTTCACGTCGTCGATGTAAAGGGACTGAAGTAAGTGGAGAGCCAATGGGAACGCCTGAAATCACTGTGTTGTCTAGAGACGCCAAGTTTGTGTATGCATTATCAGTACGCATATGAGGTTCAGATCTCTTATTCCAAACAAAAACAGTCCCAGAACTGAAATCAGAAAAGTCTCGCTGTAGTTTTTTGTACTTTGTTTGTTGTAATCTAGAGGCATATGCACTAACTTGAGTGTATATATTTTCTAGCCTCTTGTTACATGATTCACTCGCAAAATTGTCCTTAAGTTCTTTATTAAGCTTGTTTACTTGTACTAACAGTTCGTTTTCGATTGGAGCAAAATAATCGATAAGTAGCTGCATATACTGAAAGCTGGTATTTAAATTTATTTCCTGCCATTTTTTGAGAAGCGCAGGATGGGTCTCCCCATACGAAGGCATACAGAGGACGCGTAAGCCCCTGGGGACGAGTTTAAAGTGTAAACACGCCTCCATATGCTTTCTCTGCCATGATAAGCGTTGCAGCTTATACAAGTCATTTTCCAGTTCTTTTAGTTTAGTTTTAAAAGCTTCATTGTTATCTATGTTATCATTGTTGGGTGCCACAGTGCAAGCACTAAAATCCATAGCCAATAAAGGGTTGGTTGTACCCCACCAAGTAATACATGAATAGCTAAGTTACATTATATTACTTATGTTACACCATGCACTTTACATTTGCTGGTGTCTATTTCAGTTCTTCCATGTTAGATATAGTTTGCCATATAGTATTTTATACCATGTTTACATGATTCTTTAGACATTATACACCTGTCTTTGCTTAGTTAGGAATGTTTTACATTTTCTAGTTATGCATGATTGATCTTTTAGTAAATTATGTATTTTCACATTTAATGATTGTTATCAAATTTATTATATTCAATATATTTCTTATGTCTATTTAACACTAATATTTATTCATATATGGTTAGTTTTAGGCATTAGTAATAGAGATTTTAAATCTGAGGAATTTTATGTAACATAAACAGCTTCTGTCTACTGATTTAGATATACACATATGCACAGAAATGGTGAAATATCAAATATAGTTTTAAAAATGTTAAGAATTTTATATTTCATAGTTATTTGATATTCACATTTATTTATTTATTTATTTAATTGTTTAAATTTTATATTAAATCCTTTGTTTGCCTAGGAATGAATATTTTATAGCATTTCCACTTGAATGAACCCAGATTCATGGTTAATTGATTTATTGCTTAATTAATTTATTGTTCGTGATTCTATTGACGATGAAATGGTTTTATATAAAAGGGATCCACAGTAATGTTTTAACTTATGGTCTGAGGAAGCGTATCCTTTGATACGCGAAAGCGCTTACCTAATAAAGCTGTTTTTATGGTCAATTTAGCCTTATCGTGATGAATTCCAGGTTTGTTCCTTGTTCTACTCTCTGTGAATATTCTAAGGTGTCATAAAAAAACCATCCCACCTCCTTTGTCTGGCTTCATTATTCTTATACTCACATCTTCTTTCAAACTTTTTAATAATTGTTTTTCCTTAAAGGTTAAATTACTATAATGTAATTTCCCTTCTTTCCCTTTAAGTGCATATATTTCGCTAGTAATTGCTTTTTCCAAACAGCTTAAAGTGGGATCTAAAGGTGGATTATATGTACTTTTCTTTTTAAATACTTTAGTACTTTCTTTTTTATTATTTTCTCTTTCTACTGATAAATCTTCACATATATACCCTAAATTAATTTTCCTTAAAAATAGTTTTAATTCTATGATAGTTTCTAGATAATCCATACTTTTTGTTGGTACAAATTTCAAACCTTTCATGCATAACTGGAAATGTTCTTTCTCTATACTAATCCCAGCAAAATTATATATATGATACCCTTTATATGTATGTACTACACCTTGTATTGTTATTCTCTCAGTCAATTCTACCTGTTTAGTTTGCACCCCTTCCTCCACACATATGGATTCGGGCTTCTTTCTTCCATCCTTCTCATGTCCCATTCCTGCTGGTATAAAAAAGGTATTCTGTCCATATCATTGTATTCCTTATTCTTTTGTTCTAACTTCTTCTGATTTTGAATATTTTTGTTGCTGTTATTAGAAAAAGTGTCAATTTTAAATATATACACTCTGTTATATTTATAATCTGCCAAATCCCTCTTCATTTTTTTATACTTAGTTTCAAAAAGCCTGTTACATTTAAAATCCACATTGTCTATTTTTTATAATAAGTAGCTTTATATTCAGAAAATAATAAATCTGTCTTAATTTTTTTATCTAACTCTTCCATTTGTTTAATCAACACACTCAATTTGCCATCATTACATTTAATAATCTTCTGCATCATTTCAAACCCAAATCTATCAAACATTTCTCTAAACTCTTTTAATAAATTTTCATCATAATCCAGTCCAAACGGAAATTTAAACAGTCTAAGTCCCTTTGGAACTACTTTTTTAATAATGCATTCAGCCAAGTAACCATTCTCTATTTGTATTTTCTTAACTAAAAGCATTTTATTTCAAAGCATTGCAAACATTCTTTTAAAGAACCAACAGATCTTTCATTACATTTAAAAGTCTCTTTGTCACTTATTCAGTTATTGGACTACAAACATTCCATTTTATTGTATGTAGTTTTTATGAATGTTTTGAATTATATTTTAGAAATATAGTAATAGGAAATTGCATTGGTTAGCATGTGTAAGATAGTTATATGGAAGCTGTCTTTTTAAAATTTTTAAAATGTTAATTGTTTTATTAATTAAAGAATGAAATCAGAAATTGGTAGGGTATTTAAAGGGGATGAAAATGTAATATGGCAGATTCTGATGAAATCCCCAGGAGGGGATGAAAACGCTCAATCTGTACTAAATTGTTTGTGGAATAAAAGTTTCGATAAAGCAGTTCCTGGCATTGACAGTGCTTTTTTAGCTTTTATTTGTGGACTTTGCACTGTTGGGGTTTTTGGACATTCATTTTAAAAGATGATTATTATTTTTATGATGCCTTACAACATTTCTGAACAGGAGTCAGTGAGCACTCAGATATGACGTTTACAAACAATAATATGAAATAGTTGAGAGGCAGAATGTCAGATGAACACTGACAGCAGACCGCATACCATACAGCATAGCCACAAATTTCACTGCATACATCAGTTATACTCCGTGCTTTTTACAATAAAGGAAATACTAACCGGAATGTCATGGTCCATAGCTCTGGACTGGATGCCATCTCTTTACCTGCACAGCTGTATGTGGTGCACGAGATTGCCGCACAGACTCTGTCACCACTGCCATTGAATGGTCATCATTAGTCATGGTGGGAATGGATCTGGGAGCTGCAGTGACAACATGGGTCACATCACCATCAAACCAGCACATGATCATGTTAAGCAGAATGCAACATGCAGTAAACATCCTGCATGCAGTAGCTGAGTCATAATGAAGGGCACTGACAGACTCATTCAGGTACCTAAAATTATTCTTCAGGAGACCGAAGACAATCAAAATGACAGTACTGGTTGGGACATAGATACCTTATAGGTCTTTTCTGAAGATCTGCTTGGAGTTCTCAATGGTGTCATGATCCATGGTGCTCTCTCTCTCTGTATATATATTTTATTTATTTAACATTTGTTAACCGGGAAAGCCCGACTTGGAGCAAAGCCAATTTTCAGTGGAGGCCCAGGGAAAAATGCTCCAGATGTATGTCTTTGTAACATGGGAGGAAACCAGAGCACCCTGAGAAAACCCACACAAATGCAGGGAGGAGATGGAGACTCCACACAGAAGCTCAGAACTGAACCAGAAACATCTTGCTGTGAGGTGGCAACACTACTGCTGCACCACTGTGCCATCATAAATATATGAGTAGCACATCAAACATGTGTTTAGTCTGAGCATTATTGAAGAATTTGAGTATTAGAATGAGATTTTATAACTGATTGCCTTTTGCAATCATCAACAAACCTGGATAACCATAGTTCATGGATATTAGCTTTCATACCCAAAAAATACATACAAAAGAGGAGGGGGGCCCAAGGAGGAGTCAAGTGAGACACCACTGGTGATGATGTTCTGTCTTGATCAATCACTCCTGACAGAATGATATCACTTCTGTTAGACAGACAGTTACCTTTCCAATGAAGTAAACAGTGGATATAAAAAGTTTACACAACCCTGCTAAAATGCCAGGCATTTCTGATATAAAAAATGAGACCACAATAAATCATTTCAAATCTTTTCCCACCATTAATGTGACATAAAACCTGTACAATTCAAATGAAAAACAAACAAATCTGTTAGGGGAAAAATATAAAAAGTAAAAAATGTACAATAAGCTGGTTGCATAAGTGTGCACACCCTTAAACTAATACTTTGTTGAAGCACCTTTTGATTTAATAACAGCATTCAGTCTTCTTGGGTACACACTTGCCATCAATTAAAGAGACTAATTAACCCCATAAAGTCCAGCTGTCCTAGTAGGATTTTCCTGACATTTACTCAGTTGCCTGCTATATCAAAAGCCATGGTTCACAGAGACCTTACAAAGCATCAAAGGGATCTCATTGTTGAAAGGGGACAGTCAGGAGAAGGATACAAAAAAATTTCCACAGCATTGAATATACCATGGAACACAGTGAAGACAGTCATCAAAAAGTGGAGAAAATATGGAACAACAGTGCTGTTGTAAAGAACTGGACGTCCCTCCAAAATTGCTGAAAAGACAAGATGAAAACTGGTCAGGGAGGCTGCCAAGAGACCTACAGCAACACTGAAGGAGCTGCAGGAATTTCTGGCAAGTACTGGTTGTGTACTACATGTAACAACAATCAGATATTCTCCATATGTCTGGGCTATGGGTCTATATTACATTGTCAAACTCACAGGAGTTCGAACAATGTAATATCGAACCATGAAATTCGAAACCCAAGGATTATGAAAACACAAAACAGCGTTTTTTTCCCAGGGAAAAAAATCACTGTTCCAGTACAAAAAAAAAAAATAAACACGTACACTTTAAACTTAAACTAATGTGGGAGGGCTTTGCCTCCCAAACCCCCCAATGTGGGGGTCTGTGCCCCCCACACCCCCCTACTTAAATATACCAACTTCGAGATCGCACCAAAGTGGAGGAAATAGCAAAGCCACTTAAACGGCCCACCAATTTTTTCACCTGGGAAAAAATCGGTGTGCCGTGGCTTCTCTATTTTTGGATTTTGAACATTTGGGTTCAGTATTACAATGTTCAGACTCCTGTGAGTTTGACGTTGTAATATAGACCCCTGGGCTATGGAATAGCGTTGCAAGACGGAAGCCTTTTCTTACATAGAAAAACATCCAGGCCCAGCTAAAATTTGCAAAACAATGCATAAAATTTCCCAAAAGCATGTGGGAAAATGTATCTGGTCTGATGAGACCAACATTGAACCTTTTAGCCACAATTCCAAAAGGTATGTCTGGTGCAAGAACAACACTTTGCATCACCAAAATAACACCATCCACAGTCCTTTTCTTCAGCTGGAACAGGGGCTTTAGTCAAGGTGGAGGGAATTATAAACAGTTCCAAATACCAGTCACTTGGCCCAAAACATTCAGGCATCTGCTAGAAAGCTGAAGATGAAGAGGAATTTCACCGTTCAACATGACAATGACCCCAAGCATACATGCAAATCAACAAAAGAATGGCTTCACCAGAAGAAAATTTAAGTTTTGGAATGGCCCAGCCAGAGCCCAGACCTAAATCCAATCTAAAATCTGTGGGGTGACCTGAAGAGGGCTGTGCACAGGGTTCCTATTAGATGACTGAAGACGCATCCTATCGAATGCGTCTTGGTCAAACTTAAAACAATGAAAAGGCAAAATAGCGAAGTGGCTTTTACGAGAATTCTTTCCCAGGTAAAGAATTTGCTTGGCCTCTTCTGTTACTTTGCTGTTTTCGGCACTGTAGTGTGAGCATGGAGTTGGTATACTTAAGTAGGAGGGGTGTGGGGGGGGGGGCGATTTTTTTTCTTTCTTTTTTTTTTTTTTGGAACAGTGATTTTTTTTCCCTTGGGAAAAAAAATCGCTGTTCTGAGCTTTTGGGATTGTAAGCTTTCGGTTACATGGGATCAGTTATTCATCTTTTGCTTTTTCAACCATTCAATGATATAATATAGACCCTGTGCACAAGAGATATCTTCGTAATCTGACAAATTTGGAGCGCTTTTGCAAGGAAGAGTGGGCAAATATTGCCACGTCAGCTCAGATGGTGTAGTGGTGCATACCTCTGACTATACTGTTCAGGGTCATGGGTTTGACACTTGGGACTGTTGCTTTTTCGTGGGAGGTTGGTCTAATGATTAAGGTGTTTACCTTACAGACACAAGGTGCAGGGTTTGATTCTTACATGGGGTAACTGGCTAGGCTTAAAATGGCCCACAAGGGGAGTTAGCCTAGTACTAATCTATGAACCTATGAACCTATAAGATGCGCCATACTTATAGACTCCTACCTAAGAAGACTGAATGCTGTAATTAAATCAAAAGGTGCTTCAACAAAGTATTAGTTTAAGAGTGTGCACACTTATGCAACCAGCTTATTGTACATTTTTTATTTTTTATATTTTTCCCCTAACAGATTTGTTTGTATTTCAATTGAATTGTACAGGTTATAGGTCACATTAAAGGTAGGAAAAGTTTTGAAATTATTTATTGTGGTCTTATTTTTTATATCACAAAATCCTGGCATTTTAACAGGGGGGTGTAAACTTTTTATATCCACTGTATATGGGTGACTGTTGAGTTTTGACAGTTTGTCAATTATCACAACATGGAGGATAGTGTCAAAGGCCTTGGAAAGGCCCAGAAAGACGACATGGAGTGTATGCTCTTTATCAATGGTCTCATTTGACCTCAAAAAATTCAACCAGGTTGAGAAGGCATTATTTGCTTTTTACAAAGCCAAATGTTGTGTATCCAGGAGAATAAGGGCACACACATCATTATTATTCAGAATTAATATGTTCCATAGCTTTACAAATAATAATAGTGAAACTAATAGGTCAGGAGAAACTACCAGAGATCTCATGTTAGAACATCAATAATATTTGCAAAGTAATTAAAGAACACGTGTAAAACATTAGCAAATTTCCCTTAAAGAGTACTCCTTCCAGCTGAATAATGTAAACTATTTCCACAGTCAGTATATAAACCCGTTAAATAATTCACACAAAAACAATGTAATATAAAAGTTTAATACATGTCTAGGTTAAAACGTGCCCCTTTGCTGAACTACATAAATTAAAACGTCTCTGTAAGGTATAGGTATGATAAAAACATGTTGACTACTGACTTGATTCTTCCCATGATTGTATTTAAATTTTATGTCCCATCATGCTTTCAAATTACCTTCCACTGCAAACTTATGCAGCAGGAAATAAATCTGGAGTCTGCCATACTGCTGCCCAGAACTGTACTACTCATATAAAAAAATATTGATAGGATGCTAAACATATCAAAAACTTACAAACCTATCTATTTTGCACAATTCTTACTTAAAGTGAACTTCAAAAAGTTGATTTTTTTACATAACTAAATTTAATAACCTATCTGTGTTCACATTTCTAAATGAAATAAAAACATGATGTGATTATCTCTATACTCATGTGGCCTTATTTGTTTAGTTGGCTACTAAAAAAAACTTCCAACATGCTGCTACTTTCCAAATTTATAATGTATATTATGGCACAAAAAAAAAAACTTTACTTAGAAGATAGTAATAAAAAATCTTTCAGGTTGGAGGCATTGCCCCTGAAAACCCACTATGACTGGAGATTTATTCGCCACACCCTTTTCCTATATACTAGCTCCATATCTAATAGGTCTGAGATGTGCATGATGCATGCACTGGAGAAGGTAGAATACCATGAGGTTATCACAATGTCAGTAGGTCTGAGATGTGCATGATGTATGCATTGGAGAAGGTAGAATACCATGAGGTTATCACAACGTCAGTAGGTCTGAGGTGTGCATGATGTATGCATTGGGGAAGGTAGAATACCATGAGGTTATCACAACGTCAGTAGGTCTGAGATGTGCATGATGTATGCATTGGAGAAGGTAGAATACCATGAGGTTATCACAACGTCAGTAGGTGTGAGATGTGCATGATGTATGCATTGGAGAAGGTAGAATACCATAAGGTTATCACAACGTCAGTAGGTCTGAGATGTGCATGATGTATGCATTGGAGAAGGTAGAATACCATGAGGTTATCACAACATCAGTAGGTCTGAGATGTGCATGATGTATGCATTGGAGAAGGTAGAATACCATGAGGTTATCACAACGTCAGTAGGTCAGAGATGTGCATGATGTATGCATTGGAGAAGGTAGAATACCATGAGGTTATCACAACGTCAGACTTGGTAGGTATGTATACACTGAATCAACAGCTAACCAGTCTAGTCCAAGTTGTGGCAAGTATGGAACATCAGAAAATAAGGGAGTCACTGAGGGACAAAACGCAGAATTGCTATCCACTTGCTGCTATTGGAGGAGAAACTTTGAGAGAATTCCCTGTGTTAAAAGGTGCTTCTTTTTCTCTCATGGCCCTGGGGTGTTTCTTTTTTCAGTGTTTCATTGCATCTAGGTACCTGTAGGAGGTAACTAAGTGGTTCTTAAGTACAGTTGAAAAGATGACAAGTACTCAGTTCATGTTCATTATTGGCAGATGAGCGCTGCTTAGAAGACTGATTAACAGTGTTTTCATCAAAGTTTTTATTACAGTTTTAGTAGGTGGGCACAAAATAGGACCCTCCCATTACATCATAGAAGTGAATAGGGGGAGGATAAGTTTATTGAACTGCCCATGATGTCATGATGGGCCTGACCTTGTGTCCTTGGAGGTGGGTTCCATGATTGCATTGTTGTGCTTTTGCAAAGGTATAACAATATAGAACTTTAAAACTATTCCAAAACATTTTCAACAACAATTCATACCTATTTCCACTTTGTGAGATGCTCTACAGTTTTCCTGGTAGTTTATAATCATTGTTCCTAAATTATATTCTGAAATATCCAGTATTTCTGTATAAAAAACTCAGGTGTAATTAAATTCAAAGCATCCATATCCACATTGTTTGCAATCATCTAGAAGAGGGAATTTTATGTAATAAGTTTGTTTTAGATATGGGATAGGAGGGTGGTCATCTTACTGCTGCAGTACTTTCATTCAGTGCTCACCAGATCTGTCAGGAACTAAATAATATGTTGGATTAATGTTGTTCCTATTAATGTGGGTCTTTTGGTTGATATGGGTTTTTGGGCAAAAGATCCTACTTATGACATATATGTAACTATCTTAGAGGTTCCTTTCCAAAGTGTGAAGAGTCCAACTGTTAATTTATTTAGCTTTAAGAGGGAGAGATACATATAAATCTGATCTAAAATCTGTTTCACTAAGTGGGCATGGAGTTGAAGTGTTCAGAATATAGCTGTAAATATTGTGCTTTTAATCACACTGTTTAGGGTGTACTATTTTTAAAAACTTGGTAACAATGAACTAACAGCTAAAACAAAGTGGTGTCTAAATAAATGGGGGCAAACAGCCAAATAGTAGAGTCCCTTGGGATGAGCCATCCCTAGTGTGGGAGCACGATCAAAAAAAGGAAAGTAAGGATATCCGAGGGATGTCGCGGGGGAGTCCACCAAAACCTAAAACAGGAAATTATCCATGGGGGAGTTAAAGAGCAGATAGGAAGAATAACTGAGAAATTACAACAATGTTAAAGTCTTTAAAACAAGATATTTAAGTTTATGGTCCTAATAGGTTGTGGGCACCCATGCGGTTGCTGCAGCTGCGGTTTGTGAAGTTGTCCTCGAGTGATGACTATGTGGTCATGTGCACATGCCTCCCTTAATTATAGTGGAATGAATATGCAATGTATATTCTAAGTAAAACCAGGTAAAGTTCCACTAGTACAATCACTTTGGATATGTTAAATTAATTTAACAAATTAATTTTTTGTCTTATGGAAATAGAAGACAATAAGTCCATGGTGTGCCCATGGGCAGGGGCCGGGAGTATGAAACCGAAACTGATAGTACCGTGTGAGTGTCACTATGTGAAACTCTACCTTTACTGGAAAGGAAAAAACATGTAATTAGGTAAATAGAAAGATGAATAAGAGGGTATTGGTCTAGGGAAGTGAAGGACGGAGGGCCAGAGAAATGGAATTAATAAGGGGAACCTTCAGTCAATGTTGAACAATAATTTCTTCGAAGCAGTGAACACTTGCCACTCAGATGGGAATATTTTTGATTCAAATGCTAGTTAAAGCTAGCTATTACTAAAACTATTAAAGGATGGGGCTTTACAAACTGTGGCTGTGGGTAGCCACAAGGTTTAAAATTGCTGAGTGCTGGGGGGGTGGTATTGGGATAATTAAAATCCATAAAATGCTTGGAGGTTGAAAGCTCGTTTGCTCATTGGATGTCTACACTCTCATTCACCTTTGTAATTCCCACTCCTCTAAGGATCTCAATCATGATCACAAGCACACATCAGAAATTAACCAAGGTGATATAGAAAGCTAAATTATAATTCTGAAGAACCTGGAAGTATTATAATTAACACTGATTATCTGTCTATGGGATAACAGAAGACTCAACCTTCTGTCCTGGCTGTCTCTGTTGATTGGAACTCATAACAAGGCATCTTTCAAGTAGTGTTACACAGGTAAACACCATGTACCTCCCTGACACACACACACACACACACACACACACACACACACACACACACACACACACACACACACACACGCGCACATGCACACACACACACACCCTAATAAAATTTAATTAAATAACAAAATCATAACACATTTTCAACATATCCATACCGAATGGGCATGCTGCTGTTTTGTAAATCTAGTTATATATCTTAAAATTGTAATTACTGTCACTTTTGTTAATTTTGTGTCATTTGTTTTTTCTCCAAACATGTTAAAGGTAAAAATACATGTAGCACTTATGTTTACCTTGAGTAGTTATTCCATTCCAAAATAAAGGGCCCCCCTTTCTACTTCATTATAAGAAAATTAAATAGTCTTCTCTTGGAGGCAACTTAACAAAAAAAAAAAAATTCCTCCTTGTGACACCAGAATCTATTCACTTCTTTACTCTAGTGTTAGATCTCTCTATTTTGGTGATTTGTGGCATTAGTTCATCTTCCTGCATAGCAAATTGCATTCTGTAACTTTTATTAGTTAAAGATCCTCTCTTTTCTCTTAATGACCATTTTTAAACCAGTTAATGTTCAGTGAAAAATAAATAAATAAAATAATGCCTTATCAGTCCAAACACATCTCAAAATCTCAGACAAACACATGCACAGAAACACATGTGCATACACACACACATACACACACACACACACACACACACACACACACACACACACACACACACACACACACACACTCTAAACATGGATGCCCATAATAAAATTAAATGTATAAAGCTTAAGAACTTACTAGTCAGAAATTAGGTTACTACTTCAAAGTAAGAAAAGTAAATGATCATTTTGTGAGCTTAAATAAGAAAAAAAATTAAATTCCTACTTGTGACCAAATGATCAATCCACTTTTTTATTTCAGTACTAGATCTCCCTCTCCTGGTAATAAGTGATATTATTTGAGAAGCTGCAGATCCTCTTTTTTTCTCGCAGTGATCAGTGTTAAACCAGTCTGTGTTCCATAAGAAAATACATAACTCCTTATTAGTCTATAAAACATAAGATACTCAGTGTTAGGCTCATTATCATGTACACTGCCAGAGGCATAGCAAGGTTGGGTGAAGGGATAGCCACACCCGATGCAAGGTGTATGGTGCTCAGTCTGCATATGCCAATCATGTTTTAGTATAATACTGGCATTACTGGCATTTGGAAATAAATGCCAATCCATACTGCATTTGCGCTCAGGGCTTGCACTGTGTACCTAACATACTTGATTTAAGTCTACACACTTTGCTGATAAGGACCCATCCCTCCTTGATGTCTTAATCCTCCTCAAAACTAATAACTTCAAAAACACTAAACTAATGACTTGAATTTCCATCAACAAATAAATAAGATGTGCTGGACAGATGTGATACTCCCTGCTTCCTCCATCTTTGGAAAAATCTTCTGCTGCATGTAAAACCTAGCAATATCCCTGCTTTCCTTAAGACAAAGCTTGATGACTGGATGGGCACTTATAAATTCATCCTGGGCCTGACTCATATGGACCATCTAGATATAAGAAATGATGTATGAAGATTGGCATTAGCAGGCTGATAATGGTTCAGAGACTGATTTTGCCTGGAAAATTCTATAAATCTATGAATTTATGAATAAATCTAGCCATACCTAACAGTCTTATCCTCTCTCAATATATCATGCTGCTGGTATAGCCTAAACCTTACCACTCCCACATTCTTCTATCACCATCACACAGCCTAAACCTTACCACTCCCACATTATTTTATCTCGATCACACCTAGCATTATAATATTTCATTTTTTTTGCCACTCTTATGAATATCTATTGCTTCTGTATTAGCATTCAGAAGCACTGAGCGTGTACCAGAAGAGCATTTGCTATCGAACTACTTCTGTTTTAGCAATCTATTTATATGTACTTAAAATGAACATATAATAACTCCTCTGTTATGGACCTGAGTTTTTAGGAAAAGCTTCAGGTATACTAAGGATGCTTGTTTAGAACGGGAAATAACAGTTATGTTTGCCACCCAATGGAGGTGTAAGGTGGCAGAAGATAGAAATTATTTTCTAAAACATTGCTCCATGCTTTTTTGGCCCCTTACCTGACCAGCTGCTAAGGCTGGTCCAAAATCTCCATTTCAGCTTAATTTCTTTTGTAATATCTCTGCACCAATACAAAGTTGGGAAGGGGAGAAGGATCAGAGCTGGGCAGCTGACAGCATCACATGTGCTGCCCTGCATGATGGGGGGAGGGGTTTGTATGTCCCTATTAGGCAGAGCTAATGACGTAACTCACTTTACTAAAGCTGATGTCAGATAGCTGCCGTCCACCTTCAGTGCCAAAATGCTAATAGAAAACTGCCTCATAATTACAGCATCATCCCAATCACCAGGGCTATACCATTTCATGAGTAAAAACCCAACCCTCCCTTACTGGAGTGGCCAGGATGGCAGAGAGCTAATTCTTTCCACTCCTTTACCTAGCTTCTAGTCAAACTTTGGACAGCTGGATCATAGTCAGTGCTCCATCCTTCTATACCACAAAGCCAGGTTTTCTGCATGCTGCATTATGGTTGACATTTCCTTTCTGACCCAGCCAATACAACACACACTCAGGTAAATATTTTTAATGTTTTGAAGAGGATTAAGACATCATAGAGGGACTCAAACCCATTTACCCCCCCAAGCTGCTTCCTTTCTTTTATGTCATTTACCAGGAAAACACCCCATAGCCATCCCTATGTCATCCCCTAAATGCAGTCCTCTTCTCAAAACCATTATAGTTATCAAAGCATATACTCAGTCCTACTTCCACCATATACTACGGTGGTATTACTAAACCTTTGCTGTAGTGATTAATAGTAAACTCTTATTTATAGCCTCCACATGTTTTGTGGTATTATAAAAATATTATTGCAGTAATTAAATAGCAAACTTTTCAGTATATCATTCACAGATTTCTGTAGTATTACTAAAAGATTGTTACAGTAATTAAATAGTAAACTCTTATTTATGATCTCCATATATTTCTTTAGTGTTACTAAAACATCATTGCAATAGTTAAATAGTCAGATCATTCCATACAGCCTCCATGTATTTCAGTAACATTATCAAAACACTGATACAACAATAGTTATTACAGAAAATTAGTAAAGTATAATACACCTTAATATCTTCATATAATGAGTATTATACATTGCAATGTTATTATTGCTTCACTTTACCAGTGAATCAGAACTGATTTTTAAAAGGTTATCTCAGCCCCAGTTTAGCAAAAGATACTCCATATACTGTTTGCACAAAAGTAAACATTGACTTTACCAGATCTATTGTATCCCACATAAATCAAACACTAGAACATAAAATCAGAAAAAACTGGAACACACAAAAAAATAAATAAAAACAAAAGTTGACAAATCAGTTAGAAAACAATATTATCTGTAAAAAAGACTCAGTCCTAAATAACTAAACAATGAAAAATTAACCTACATTTAAAACATAACTAGTGCATATATTAATGGGTTTATGGTAAATTAGTGAAATGCACATACACTGAATGACAATCATCAGTGCTGGCATTTTGAAAAACACAATTACCGAACACCCAACATAATGAAAGACAAAAAGTTTGCAAAAAGAAAACAGCTTTCTAGAGGTGTGGCCAAGATGGCTAACTGAGAGCAGCAACAAATGAAAGCTCTGTGAATGAAAACTTTTCTCTGGCAGGAAATATAATCAAAACATTAAAACTTGGAGATACTTGTTAGCTGATTTTATTCACCAATTGTCAGAGAAAAGATTTATAGCTTCAATTTCTTCAGAAGCTATAATTTTCCTGTCAGAATTTCAACTGCTTGGTTAAGAGAGAAGAAAATTCAATACTAGCCACTCTAGAAATGGTACTCAAGATTATTGTTTCAAAAAGACATCCAGTCACTAATAGCTGGTATGCAGGATATATTACTTAAAATGGACAAACTGGATACCAAAATAGAAAAAGTTTCAAAGAAGAGACCAGAAAGAAGATGAAACATTTAGAAATTCTTATGAAACAGTAAAGTACACAAATCAGCAGTATGGAAGATGCTTTAAATGATAATGAAGGAAGAATAACTGATGGTGAGTCTCAGACTTAACTTGTTTTAAAACAAAATAACTGGCTCACAGATAAAGTCGATGATTTAGAAAATAGACTGAGACAAAATAACATAACTTATGGTACACCTGAAAAGTTTGAGGGAGACAATATAAAAAATGTCTTAAAAACCTGTTTACAGAAAACATTAAATCTACCTGAAATTTTATCTTTTGGAATTGAAAGGGCACATAGATCCCTGAGAGCACCTTTGAGGAAGGAAAACTCACCACCATTTTCAATTATAGTTAAGTTTATGTCTAGCTTAGAAAAAGATCAAATATTAAAAACAGCATGGTTCAGCCCGTCTGTTAAAATAGGTGAGCATGTAGTCAGATTTGACAACAATTATTTCAGTAAAGTAATGGGTAAAAGAAAATCCTACTTACCACTGATCAAGGAATTGAAAAAGAAGAATATTAAAGCCACTTCAGTGTTTCCTGAAAAGATCAAATTATTTCTTTCTGAAGGAATTAAAATATTTGATACACTGGAGGAGGCATCCATTTTGTCAACAAAAATAAAATCTTCGATAATACTGAAGAAATGGATTGGAACAGTATATCCATCAAGAGAGAAAGTGAGCTGTATTCCAGGAAAACTACTTCTTAAATTAAAAAGCTTAAAAACAAGTGACTATTATTCTCTGATTGCGTGACTGTTTTCTGAAACAATAGCTTTACCCTTTAAGTAGAAGGTTTATATTGGACTTTAAATTTCAAAACATGTATAAGTATGTATTTATATTTTAAGGTAAAACATTTTTCATGATAAGGAATAAAGTAATATGATAATTAGACTTGTTAAAGTGCTGGTGATTTTGTTTTCTTTGATTCTGTGTAAAACATTCCTTTCACAGGTCGTTTATGAGGTAAGTATCATTTAAAAAAGGCTGAGAAGAAAAAAAATGTTCCAGTTGTGTGAGAATGCTGGATTCTTGCTTGTTTTGCTTTCCACCTGCTTCTTGGGCTATTTTGAAGGAAATATATGTCAAAATTCATCGTTAATGTCTATAAAAACAGAAAGGAGCTTTCTTTTTCTTTCTTTTTTAAGTATATATGTGAGAAATCTATTTAAAACAACATTTTTTATCTTTTCATAGAAGTGAAGAATTGGTAAAACAAAAGCTATAGAAATGTTTTATATTAAGCTGTTGCGGACATATAATTTGCTTACATTTTGCTGAATTTTAATAGCTAATGCTGTAGTGGTATTAACTCTAACTGTACATATTAATAGAAAGACATAAAGTTAAATGATTGTTACTGATTAGAACAGTTTAAAAGAATTAACAAGGACACTAAACACAGAAGAAATTAGCACCTACTGTGTGCAGTGAGTTGTCATTTTTCAATGTTGTAATCAAATTCTAATGTCAGGATGTGAAGCTTAGATCAGAACAGCAGTTCACAATGGCTAAAAGCATATATTCAAATTAAACAAGCAGGAAATCTTTTATATATAGTCAAGATGCCTGCAATACTAGAATTATTAAGAGGAGTAAACATCTTATGAATAATATGCATAAAGAATGAAATATCTACTATGTAAGATTAATAAAAGAACAATATCGGCAAGCTAAGAAATATATACACATATTGTAATCTCTAATAAAGAGCTTTGATGGAAAATTTTAGAAATAGAAATTATGCAGAATAAGATAAAATATTAGTGGCTAAATAAGACAGAAAAATATATTTAAATAACAAACTGCTTATAAGAAATATATGTATTACATGTGCCTGCATATGACAGAAATATGAATATGCAAGATCTCATATAATTTACATAGAAAATCATATAAACATTTGAAAATATCCTGAAAGCTGAAATTTGAAGCTTGGTGATATTAAACATTTTACATATCATATGTTATTGCATCATTAATCTAATCAATTATCTAATTAGTGATCTAATAACATATAATATGCAAAATGTTAAATATGACCAATTTCAGCTTTCAGGATATTTTCAAATCAGTTTATATGATTTGTTATGTAAATTATATGACAACTTTTACATTCACTAGCAGCCATGGTGGTGCAGCAGTTACTGCTGTCACCTCACAGCAAGAGCTTCTCTGGTTTGATTCTCAGCTGGAGCACCTTCTGTGTGGAGTCTGCATGTCCTCCCTGCAGTTGAGTGAGTTTTAAAGACATGCAGGTAGGTGTGTGTGTATGTCTGTGCCTTTTGTGAATGTTGGCTGCTGGGCTGGTAACTCCACACTGTAAAAACTTCACTGCCAGTCTGCGGACTGGAGATCTGCTGTGGCAACCGCTACCTGGGAAAATCTGAAAGGCATTGCTTTTTATATATTATTAGATCACTAGTAATATCGGAAATAACTCAGTTCATAAGTCAGAGTTGAAATTTGAATGTTATACTACTGAATCAGTGCATCCATTTTGATATAAAATAAAGTAGCTTTTTCAATATGTCTGAATCTGAGAAGGGAGAATGGGATTTGAATTAAGTACATTGTAACTTTTGAATACAATATAGACTGCATTTTTTTACTCAATAGAAATAGCAAGACATTTTCTTTGATCTCATTAATGTACATATTTTTATGAATTAATTTAATAAGTTAAAGGATTTTTAAAATATTTTGATATTTATTATATTAAGAGAATTAAACAATTTGGAGATATAGACATTTGTACTTTTAAAATTAATTCAGCGATTTTGTAAGATCTGTAAAATATGCGTGTATCTTTTAGCATGATGGAATATATATGTGCATTGATTTTCCTTTTATTTAATAGTTTAGTATTATAAGATTACCTATCACCTTTAAGTTTGCAAATATCTTTATCTCTTCAGGTCCCACTTTGGTCTACTTATTTATTTAGAGATTTAGGTATAATAACGTTGAATGAACAAATAATTTAGGACTATTTAATGGATAATTTTTACTACGATTACACAAATAGGAATGTAGTACACTATTGGTTTGATTATTTAATAGTTGTGATTCATAGAATGGGATTATTAAACATTTATGTAGTAAAGGGGGAATAGTTTTAAATGAAAATATATAACTAAATTAATAGACTTTTATTATTTTTAACATAAATAACATTATAGTAATTATTTTTTAAGTTATGGCAGTTTTTGGCTAGTTTTTCATGATTATTTAGGTATCCCTAGGTAGAGTGATAGAATAGTAGTTTGTCTATTCCATAGGCCAGCTAAGAATTTTGGTGTCCATGGTATGTTCTGTTTTATTATTACAGTTGTAGACTTATTTTTGCTTTTGTTGTGTACTAGTTTTAGTACTTTAGTTTGGAGAGAGGAAGAATCCAAAAATGTGAAATGTTAAGATACTGTTGGATGAATACATTAGAGTCTTATATGGAATTAAATTAATATGGTGGCTAAATGTGTCATATTATCTTTCAAAATAAATATTTTTAAACATACATTATGGATCATTTTAATTTATTATCAATTAATGTAAATGGAATAAAAATGACAACAAATAGAACCCATTAATGTAACATCTAAATTACTTGATAGATGATGATATACAATATTTAAATAACTTAGGTTATCAAATGTTATGTGCTTCTTTTAGTAAAAAGAGAAGAAGAACTGCCATACTTTGGAAAAAATCTAATGTAATACCTAAGGTAATGAAATCTATTAATGATACCAAAGGAATGCATTCATTTGTAATAATTAAATATAATGATAAACTCTAGATACTAATTAATTTTTACTGGATCCCTTGAATAAGTGCAAGAATGGCTAAAGATCATTTAAACTTCCCTACAAAGTCAATGGAGGCATAGTTTAATTTTAGCAGGGGATTTTAATTGCATATCTAGTATAGAAGATACAGGTGAACAGAAGAAAGCTAAAATTCTGGCATCAGCAAAAGCACTAAACAGCTGGATTAGTAATAATAATTCAAATTCATTTTATTTAATAGTAAAAGTAGAAGATAATTCATTGTTCTTCACTCATTATTCTTATGCACATGGGATGCAAACTAGAATTGTTAGGATTTATGCCTCTACAGATTTACTTAATAAAAGCTATTCCTTGTCCTTTATCTGATCGTAATGCACAATATATATATATATATATATATATATATATATATATATATATATATATATAGACATTTCAGATTATTTATAGAATCTCAGTATATATTATGAAATTTAAATAATTTAAGAGTTATCTGGAGGAACAAATTGAGACTTATTTATCTTTCAATAGTAATGGCCAGGTTAGTAAAGTCATACTATGGGACCTGTTAAAATGCATATTAAAGATAGATTGGGAAGATGGGCTAGTAATAAAATGAAAGAGTGGGATGAAGAGTTGTTAAAAATGCAAGAAGAAATACATAAAGCAATACTGAAGTCATTAAAAACTAATGACAAATTATCAAACAGTTTTAATGCATAAAGTGGAGGTAGCTTTATAAAAAATAAAATTACACAGTTATGTGATGACTTTAAAAGATCTCCATAGAATAGCTAATAGAAGTAAGATGTTAAGCAAAAAAGGGCACAGATCAATAATGTCTGAAATCCTCACACTAATAAGCTTATTTCAGACATACAGGAAATGCTTAATATTTAAAAAATACAAGAGGATCTTAAAAAAGATAAAATCATAATTCTGATGATTACAAAATTGACAAGTATTTAAAGAAAATGTTACTAGTAAACATAATGACCAACAAATATATCTGTTGAATAAGCCTATCACTGTAATAGAAGTTAAATAAGCTTAACAATGGAAGAATGATAAAGTACTAAGGTTTGATGGTTTAAGTATGGAATTGTATTGTCTGCTTTCATTATTTTTTTTAGAAATACTGAGTGGTGTTTTTAGGATAATTCAGAGTGCCAAATTAATTTCTCCCTCATGGAAATTTTCTGTGACTTTACCTGTACTTAAACAAGGAAAGGATAATGTGTTTGTTTCCTTTTATAGATCTATTTCATTAATAAATGTATACTATAAAACATTTGCATCCATCTTTGCTATAAGATCAAGAGATATAATGAATAAAGATCAAACAGGATTTATAGTTATTAGATTAACATATAATATAAAAAGGGTGGTAACTATCTTAGATTTAGCAAATGGAATGAACAAGTACTTTGCCATAATTGTCATAGTTTTTGAGAGAGCTTTTGATTCTTTAGATTGGAACTACTTCTTTAAAACTCTGAAGCATTTGCATTTCCAGAACAATTTATTGGAACTCCAAAGCATATGTTAAAATTTGATCTTGCATTTCTTAAGAATTCACTTTAAACAATGGCACAAAGCAAGGGTGCCCCTTGTCCCCTCTACCATTTTCTTTAGTTGATATATTCTTAATAAACAAGGATTGTCAATCTAAAATGCAACTTTTTGCAGATGATATTTTACTAACTATAGGGGATTTAAATTGTTCAGTTGAAGAAATAGATGAGAAAATTGAAATAATAAAACTATTTTAATAATAAAACTAAAACTTTAGTGTTAACTCGATTGCTAGAGAGTAAGTTTAAAAATAAATATAAATATTAGAAAGAAAAAACGAAAATATTTAAGAATAAATATCTATCAAGATATGAGTAAGATTATTAATAATAATTTGAAAAATAATTGAAGAAGTGTTACTTCTTATTATAAAATGGAATGTTTTTGTTGTTTTTTTTTACTTTTGAGAATATGCTAGTACTTCTTAAAATGATTATATTACCAAAGATTATATACATATTGTATTCAATAGCTTTAATACCTGACAAAAAATGTTTAAAGAAAATGGGAAAAATGTTAGCTTCATTGTTATGGTATCATAAAGAGCTCAGAATTGCTTATAGAAATCATATAAGATTATGGGAATATGGTGATATTAGTTTCCCAGATGTAAAATCTTATTCTTTTGCTGCAAATTTTAACTGTAATATACTCTGGATAGTCTTAATTTGCACTAGCCAATGGAAAACCATTCAGGAGCAGATTTTAATAAATTCTTATAAGTGATATGATAAATTAGAAATATGTAACAATCCTTTCATCTGGTTAATAAGAATTACCTTAGAATCTTTAAAATCTGCTTATATGAAATTCATTTTTAAAACAGTTAACAAATATGGTTTTACAACTCCATTAATATCAATATTGGAAATGCTTGTGCTTCATTGACATTGTTATAATAGTTTTCAATATATGTGTTACATGTTTCTGTATGTGAAACTATGTACTTCAGTAAAATAATGCTTTCAGACGTTGGTTGTTTGTAACATTTACAGAGGTGATTTTATGGCGATATTTTTTCTTGAATTCATGTTCTATTGACATGCAGTTCTGAATTACTCTGTATTTCACATAATGGGTGAGATTCAGTGAGATTCATTGTTTTGCAGTACAAGCCTTGCATGCTAAGTAGTCAGATGAGCTGTTTCCAAAATAATGACTGATGGTCAGAGTGCACAGTGCAAAGACACTGAGGATTTGTAAGTAATTAGGTGTGCGACAGAGCTCATGCACATATAACAGTGTTGCTGAGAATGAGTTGTACATGGATACATAGTGAAGTGCAAGCTGCTGAAGCACACCATCTGTGCAGAAGATGTGGCATGGCAACTGTGGCAGGTAAACTAATATTAAACAGTATAACGTGAATAAGAAATCATAAAATACATATCCAAGTGAGTTAGAAATCCACCTACCAGTTTACATGGTGCACAAGTAACTTACAGTGGACAGATGAGTGCTACCAGTTGTGATGATAAACCTGACATGCAAGAATGAACTGCAAACTAGGCAGTTGCCCATGTTTCATCTTGCAGTCCATATGCAAGGTTACATACCAGTGTTAAGCGCATGACAAATGCAACTTAACTGTGAAGGCACATGTATATATGTGTATATATATATATATATATATATATATATATATATTTGCAGACATCAGCGAGGCATGAAGCAATGTAAAATTTGCTGATAGTGAAATGTGTCCCCAAGATAATTGAGTTATCCAAAATAAATATCCATGTGAGATTATCAACAGGTTTTGCTATTATATGCACTGTATTAGAGGCCATTTGCAGATATAGTTCTAGAAAAACACATAGACACATTTGTATAATAAAACATTTTAAACAAATTGCCGCATTATAAAAATCACATAAATATAGCCAACGTCAGCTAAACATTAAATTAGAAAAAGAAATCCTACATCTCTCTGAAATGAAGATCTGTTACAATATCATCCTTCTGGAGTCAGTAGAACTTCTGTAAATTGCTGCAGGATGGATTACATTCCCATTAGGCATGCTGACAGTTCATACTCCCACTTCCCTGTTACTGCCACTGGACTAAATGGTTCTACATGCTAGCATGGATATAAACAGCAATTGCTTTGGATCAGCAGTGCAGTGGCATGAATATGATTCATCCTCCTCATTTCTGGCACTTTGTAAGGTATGTATTGATGAAACTTTCTCAACTGTGAGAGAGTGAAAATTAGGCAATGACTGCTGCTTGCAAATGCTAAAACTTATAACAAATATGAATTTGAAAGTATTCTTGTATGTTCTAATGAAAGAGAACCCTAAGTAAATGCCCAGCTGTAGGAATTTATGGGAACTGTAACAAAGCCCACTGAAGTAGCTTTAAAAATGACCAGATGTACATCCTTCAAGTCAATACATGATACATTTAGGCACGTGTGCCCATATACAGATGCAACAGAACCTATCTTGTCAACAGTGAACCACACACATCAATAACACTGATGGATGTTTACAGGTTTTCACAGATTCATTTTCACTGATACTATACACAAACAGATGTTTACAGGTTTTCACAGATTCACTTTCAATTATACTATATACAAACGGATGTTTACAGGTTTTCACAGATTCACTTTCAATGATACTATATACAAACAGATGTTTACAGGTTTTTCACATATTCATTTTCAATAATACTATATGAAAACTCAGAGCCTGTACAGGCCATTTAAGAGTTAGCCTTATAATATTCTTAAACGGTTGATGTAAAGCCCACTTAAATGCATCCAAGTCAGCAATATGTCTTATCTGTATGAGTAGAGAGTTCAATAGACTCCTTATTCTATGATGCAAGAAAGAGCTTTTTGGCATAGACCTATCAGTGGGTAAACTAAGCATAAAATTCTTGTTCCTTTTGTTGGCCCTGTGATATACAAACACAATACCCAGTGCTGCTTCCTGAGCTTCATCATATAGGCATTTATGAGCTAAAATTAAATCACCTCTAAGCAATCTGCAACCTGTAGAAAAGAGGGAAAAAATGTTTGGTTCTCTCACAGTAGGATAAATGACAAGGTTGTCTCACCTGTCTTGAGATGGTCTTCTGAATACGCTTGAGCTTATTCAAATGAGAGACTCTTGATGCTCAAGAAGAGCTACAGTACTCTATTACTGAGCAAATGCTAGATGTATAAAGCCTAATCGAGACATCTTTGTCTCTGCTAGAAAAAAATTGTAAGATGTTTTTAATAAGTCCATGGTATTTCCAAATTATCAGTTTGATATGCTGTTGTTAAACCTCATGCCCTTGATTCTTAAATAATAATAATAAATAATTAAATTATTTGATAGTTAAGTTGCCCAGATAACAACTATTAAGAGAATGATAATTCCCAGTGCAGGTGACTATGTAACCTATTTTAATCTCATCAGCAAATTTGATGAGCCACACATTTTCTGATGTTGGCCAGTCTGACATCAACAAGCCAAAATGCAAGGGACCCAAAAAAGATCCTTTAGGAATAACTTTACAATAGACTTGCAGTTTGAATAATGATTTTTAATTCTAATTCTACATTTTGGGTTTAGCAAACAGTTGTCCTCTACACAATGTATGTGTATAAGTCATCCTGTCAACATTTATGTAGAAACAGGAGGTGCCATATCTCATGTTCTAACTGCATTGCCCCCCTCCACAATAAATATCAATTGTATTAGACACTAGTCATTACATGCATTGACTAACAATGCCAAAACATGCCCAGATAAAGCTAATTTGCTAGGTTTAAATCAAAGTCACATGAAGCCAGCATAATACCATAAATGCCATACAGAGGATGACACCTACTCTACATTGATGGGCTCGCTGCCTTTAATATCTCATCCCATTTCTTCAGTTTGTCAGGCTATTTCCTCAGAAGGTCAACACAATAATGGTGATATTTCTTCAAAAACCATAAAATGTCAATTTGCTAGTCCCCCTGGTAATTATTTTTATTTCCCTATCATACTGCAAAAGGATCCTTAACTTAAAATCTATTCGTAAAAAGTAAAAGAGAATGAATGTTTTCTTTGTGAACTAGGCAGGTACCATTCTCTTCACTGTAGCTTGAAACCCTCAGATCTCTAATATGTTACATTTTTGTTAGGTGTTATATTCAAAATGGTGGCTAGTTCACTTGGAGCAATGCCTTACATGGATCTTTCTGAGTCTCATGTAAACTGTACCCTTAGATGTGCAGGTAACTGTTGCATAGTTACATGCAGTAAATATTACCCTACCAGTTACCACCCCCGTGCACAAATCATTGATCAGCACAGGCATATGCTGCTCCAAGACAGGCCATTTCTGAGATAACTAATTAGATGCTTCAGAAATAAGTAGTTGAGATGAACCTCTGTTACTATGCACAAGGCAATGCAGTAACAAATGTGTAGACAAAATGCCCATCATCCATGTAAGCATGCTGCCTTGCATTCTTTCAAAGATATGCTTGGACATTGACAATATTTCAGATAAATCTTCACTTTCTGGTTAGTTAAAATAAGATTTATGTCAATACTGGTATGTAATAGCTGGTGGCTTTTTGGGTTTGTACCCTGTGTAAAAGTGCACACTAAGACTCTTGTCATAAAGTTATGCTAATATAATATAAAGCTATATGAAATCACTGTTTATTATGTCATCTATATTGCTATAGATGTCACCTTACCTGGAAATGATTTTTGAAATGGTAAGAGATTAGGACTCTTACATAACAGGTAGTACAATAATGGGAAAAGAATAAACTGGATGTGTCCAAATGTACACATCTCTGTTATACATTACAAACTGAGTTTTTTTTTCTGGGATGCTTATGTGATACTTGACTCCCGTTTCCCAAATGTGCAAGTGCTCAATCACCAATGATTGAAAACACAACTAGCCATAAAAACAAATCATCTAGCAAAGGCATTTTTTAGGGATACGCTGATGAGGGGAATTTCACTCTTCCACACCCTCCATATGTACATGTACTAATTCTGCTGTCAGCTACAAGGAAAAGAGACTAATAATATAGATCAAGGCACCAAAATTCACCAGTAAATCCACCAATATAGCACCTTAGGTACGGAGACGAACACTAGATGTAGTTTATAAAGTCAATTTATTACATAAATCATGAACTGAATGGACTATACAATAGACTGTACACATAAACGCACTTATAACATCAGCGTTTTCATCTCCTAAGTAAAGACTTCAAAGTTATTCAAAAGTGGGCTTTCTAAAGAATTTATGGGCTATATGAAGAATACGACCAATTTTTTTGATTTTACATACACTCTTTCAAATGAGCAGCTGCAATATTTGGATGCTGAGGTATATAAATTCAATGGTAGGTCTGAATCTAAGATTTTTAGAAAGCCCACTTTTTGTAACTCTTTCCTCTACTATGATAGTGCCCACCCCCCCACATTTCAAAAAGAACATAGTAAAGGGTCATTATGTCCGAGGGAGCCGAATGACCTCTTCGGATGACGATTTCCAAAAAGAATGTGAAGTGTTGGAGGGATTTTTCTTGGAAAGGGGTTACTCAATAGATCTAGTGAAGGGGATTAAGGCTTAAATAAATGTTGGTAGACAAGATAATTTTAAGCCTATCATAGGACAAAATGGACACAGACAAAACAATATAGTAGATGGTCAAAAGTACAATTATGGAGAAGTTTTAGTGCTGGGATATAATGCCCTAAATGGCCTTACAAAGAGAATTATAAACATTGAATGGGACAGATTTGTAACTATTTCAGATTTGGAGAAGTTACCTAAGGACCCTTTAAAAGTTGTATATAAAAATTCACGAAGTCTGAAGAACATTTTAGAAAATGAGGGCCAGAATATTACAGTGGATAGAAGCAGGATAGGGACATATAAGTGTGCCCACTGTTCTCAATGTGGAAATATAGCGAACACAGACAGGATTTTTATTGAGAGTAGAAATAGATGGGTTGCAGGCTCGGGGTATTTTAAGTGTGAGTCCATGGGGATAATGTACCTTGCAATGTGTGTAGAATGTAGATCCTTCTATATTGGAAAAATGGAACGCAGGCTAAGGAGAAGGATCTATGAACATAAATATGATATTTTGTGTAAAAAGGAAACAAATGCTTTATATAAATTGCTGCTTTTCGCTCCCACCCAAAAGTCACCAGAAATCCACTTTACAATTACCTCTAACAATGGAACTACTATTTCCCCTGATACTACCACACATCTCCTGGGCATTACCATAGATAATAAACTCAGCTATGGTGACCATATCAATAATACCATCCAAACTGTTAATAAAAAACTAGGCTCCCTGTATAGAATCAAACCCTACCTCACACCACTAGCTAGAACATCTATTGCCCAGACTCACCTCATTTCTACCCTATTCTATGCTTCTGCTATATACATCAGTCTACCAAAACACAATCTAAACAAACTTGAAACTAACTATAACAACATAGCCAGATTTGCCACAGGCAACCCTTTTAGAACCCACCACTGTCACAACCTTAAACAACTCGGATGGTCAGAACTACAAAACCATCTACTGTATAATCAACTGGTGATCATACAAAAAATTCTTCATCACCCAAATAATACCCCAATCCTCACTAACCTGATCTCCCCATATAAAAATCTTGCAACACTTCGCTCTGCAAATAAGTTACTAATTTTCAATATTAAATCTAATAATAAAGCTGGGGACTCACTTTTTACTAACGTTGTGGGCAAAATCTGGAACAAGCTTCCTATGACACTCACATCTCTCTCATCTACGTCTCTTTTCAAGAAACACCTCAAAGAACATCAGAAATTCCTCTGTCTTTGTCCCTGTTGTAAACCAGACTGAACCTTACTTCTTCCCCCTATTTTTCTCTTCTTACTATACCCCTTCCTTCTGTGCTATGTCCTCTCTGCAACAAGATTCTATAGAAGCCATCTGTATACTAGCCAGTGTTTTTTTTCCTCTACAACCTTCTTTTTCTTTTTCTCCTTTTTGTCTTATAAATGATAACATTAAACCCTTGAGTTTACCTGTACTTGTGTGTATCTTAAACTATGCATTGACTCTATACTACTATTCTTAAACATAATTTTTATTTTTTTCTTTCCAAATATTGTTAATTCTCCTATGTATAGCAATTTAGAAATGTTTTAAGTATTGTATTTTTTAAGTATTGTAATTTTTTTGAAGTATTGTATTTTTTAACTATTGCTTTCTGTAATTTTACTTTGCTTGGAGCTTATCTCCCTGGGCCTCTACTAAAAAGGCACATGTATCCAGCTAGACTAGCCCAGTCAACAAATGTAAAATAAATAAAATAAATAAATAAACACACAAAGGTATGCAAGAAAGCAGATTATATTTATTTTGTTGTGGAATAAGTGAAAAAGGAAATTAGGGGTGGATTATGGGAGGAGAAAACTGAATTTAGAGAACTTTGGTGGCAAATCACCTCCCGGTTTAATGATTATATATCCATAATTCCACTACTAAAAATGAGATCTGCTAAGCTAAAAACTGTGGTTGATAAGCTATTCCCTATAAAGACCACTAGAGGGTGTTCACAGCACTATTTTTTTGATGTAATTCCTAACCAACATTTTAATGAGCATTTTAATCAAGTTTTTAACTTTTGTTATGCATTTTGGTAATGTATTTTAATATAATTATTTATGTTTTAGAATGAATGTTTAATAAATTATTATAATGTACTGAAATGAGATATAACAAATGTTTAGGTGTTTTATAATTCATAACATTTAGCTCATTGGGGAAAATGGATGAGAGTGATTCTGTATCATAAATATGTAATTATATTTATTTTATTTTGATTGGTTCTTTTTAAAGTTGGAGGGTATATAAATGGTAAACAGGACATGTGGTGTCATCTGATGAAGTCTTTACTTAGGACACGAAAACTCTGATGGGAGGGTGGCCTAATGTTTAAGGTATTTGCCTTACAAACACAAGGTACAGGGCTTGAGTCTCACAAGGGATAACTGGCTAGGCTTAAAATGGCTCGCAAGGGCAGCTAGCCTAGTACTAATCTATGAACCTATATGATTGTTACAGTCTACGCAACTGCACTTGTTGGGAGGGTGGCCTAATGGTTAAGCTGTTTGCCTTACAAACACAAGGTGCAGGGTTTGAGTCTCACAAGGGGATAATTGGCTAGGCTTAAAATGGCTCGCAAGGGCAGTTAGCTTAGTACTAATCTATGAACCTATGAATCTATAAGTGCGTTTATGTGTACAGTCTATTGTATAGTTCGTTCACTTTGTAATTTATGTAATAAATTGACTTTATAAACTACATTTCGTGTTGGTCTCCGTACCTAAGGTGCTATATTGGTGGATTTACAAGGAAAAGAGAAATACCCTGCAAGTGTGACTACAGTAGCCACATAAACTGTGGTCTCACAGCCACTATGATAAAGATAATGAACACAGTTAGGGAAAAGTAAAATCGTGGAACATAGACTAAGGAAATATTACTATACTAAATTGGCATTTATCACTTGTAAAGGAATTGTTACCCATGTTTCTTCTATTTTGTAGGTTGGGCAGTATCAGGGGGACACTGTAGGAAAGACAAGAACACTTTTCTGGTTTAGAAAATGCAGTATACCTGCATAACCTGAGGGATCATGGCATAGGGTTAGTATGCACAAATGTTCTCTTCTGAGAAAAGTATGTATGGGTGTGTCAGGCTTTGTTGGGGTAGGTAAATTCAATTAGTGGTTATGGCAGGAGTCTTCTCCAGTATTGACCTTAATTGTAAAGAGGCACAGGAGATCAGTGCAGCATGAGAGGCCATGGGGGTACATTTTCGAAGCAGCTGATAGAGGCAGATACCTTTTTTTCCTCCTCATGTATGCATTTAAACTGTAAATGACTGAGAGGGTACTCACCTCACAAATCATTAACTGATGCTAGAGCAGACTGTAGTTTTACTAAAGTAGTGTTTCCAGTCTTTGTGCTATTTTTTTTCAAGTGTCATTGATACATTATTTTGCATACATGCCAGATGGATGTTTTCTTACTTTGTTCCTTCTGCTTATGTTTTGACTGCCTCACTCTAGAATATCATCACCCAGCACCTTTATCTGTTGCTAGATTCGACTGATTAAAACAAGCTTCCTCCATAGTGTCTGGATTATTGCTATTATGTCATTTCAGGTGTCTTAAGAATTCCAACCATTATCATTGCTTTCTGTTGTAGGCCGTGGTGGTGCAGCGGTTAGCGTTGTCGCCTCTCGGCAAGAGGTTCTCCCATTCGATTCTCGGCAGGAGCATCTTCTGTGTGGTGTCTGCATGTCCTCCCTGTGGTCGAGTGATGTTAAAAAGACATGCAGGTAAGTGCGTGAATGGACTTGCCTTCTTTGAAGGTTGGGCGTCAGGCTGGCAACTCGGCACCGTAAAAATCCACTGCTAATTATTAGCAGATGGGAGTTCTGTTGTGGCGACCCCTAACCGGGAAAAGCCGAAAGACTTTTTATCATTGCTTTCTGTTTTTTTTGTGTGTGTGTGTGTGTGTGTGTGTGTGTGTGTGTGTGTGTGTGTGTGTGTGTGTGTGTACTCATCAGGACTATGTTTACCTTGTCAGTGATATCACTGAGAGCATGGAGATTAAATAATACATTTATAACTCAGTATCTACTTTTAACTTGTGTTAAGTTTTATCTTTCATATTGTGCTAAAGGAACAACTGATGATTCATATGCTCTAGGGGCACACAGAGTGACATCCACGTTTTTAACACTTGTTAAGGGTGGCCACTGTCATTACTACTTGTTTAGTGTCATTATGTTATTGCGAATATGGACATGCTCGCTGCCTGGAGAATTTGATTTTAATTGCTCTCCTGTTTCATTATGCATCCCAAGTGTCTGATCATATAGGACACTATGGTACTTGAGAGACATGCGTCATGGATTCTTGTGAGATCATGGCCCTGAATGATCAAGAATCACTTGACCTCTAGATACAAGCCAATGAGAGTGGCAGATCATCCGGAAGCATTTATTCTATATTTCTCCTGTTTTTTTACTTATGTATCAGCTCCCAATATCCAGTCAGATTCATTATTGTTAAGTGTAGTACTGTCCCTACTGAATGGTAGTAGGACATATTGTATTAATTCATTTTCATCTACAAGTGGATATGTTCAACTTCAAAATCCATTGAATAACCATAAAACCAAAAAGGCCATTAATGAATGAATGAAAGTTTTAAATAGATGGATTTGATGCTCATCGTTAGTATAGAAATAAGGGTGTCACACTGCTGAGAGTTGGAACTCTTGTTTTGTATGATTTTTACAAGTATGCTGGAATTGTTTTGTCACAGACTTTCACTGTTACCAAACTGCTGTCTTCCACACAGATGATGTTAATCCTACAATCATTTCAAACCATATTTAGAAGGATCTTTCCATTAATAAATTTATGGTAAGCTGCTTGGCTGCACCCAGGTTGATTTAGTGGGTACTTAGACTGCTTCAAATCACTCAGAGATGAAAAGTATCAGTGAAAGTGATGATTTCATTTAGGTGTCAGTGACCGTAATTGTGCAACCACAGTACCAAAAGTTCACGACGCATGTGTCTGTCTCTTTAAGATGCATATTACATACATTTTGTGTTAACTGCATAATTGCAAGCCATTATTTTTACCTCCATCTCTGTGTTGGACAGGTATTTAATTGACAAAATGTATTAACTATTACAAGTTAGCTATTTCTCCTCCATTGTTTGTGTAGACCAAGGTCTTAGTTGCCTGAATGCATTAAATACTATAGCCTTGTATTCCTGCCATGTAGCCAAACTCTGGAACCAGATGCCATTTGCCCTTAGAATCTCAGCACTTATCTCCTTAACTCTGAAGTCTGCCCCTGCTCTTCCCCTCTTAGCTAATCAGTTACCCCTCCACCATTCCCTCTCTTATAGTGCAGAATTTCTCTTCTCATCACTAACTCTCGAATATTGCTCATTTGATAACTATTGACTAGAATCCTTAACCTCTTCTTTCCTCTAACATTGATTATGCAGATTAATAATGCAACCCCTTAACCTGCCCACCACTTTTGCACTCAGTCCTCTAGAACGTTATACATTTTAGTATTTTTGAAACTCTGTCAACATTTAACTCTTGATCTCTTTCTCTTCTTGCAATCCTTTTCCTACTGTTCTAGAACTGGCTGACCTGAAGTACTTCCTTCTTCAGTGCAGTCCCCCTTTTTGACTTTTCCTTCTTTGACAACTGATGCTTGTAATGTACATCTAGGCACTTGGTCTAAACTGAATCTGTAATTTGTATTCTTCATGTTTTGTTTGTACTCAAAAAATATGCTACAATCTACTATGTGTATTTTTCTCTCACTAAGTATATTTTTAGAACTTTTCTGCTGCGGCCTGTCCTGAAAACGGGACTTATGTGACCTAGTCAGACCTTCCCAGTAGCCAGATGCAAATAAATAAAAACATATTTTTTATGTATGGCAAAAAATATTTTAGATGATAAATCTGATTACAGTTGAAGGCCATGGTTTCCAATTATCCTAGCGTAAATTATATGCATTATGCATTTATATTCCATGCACTCTGCTTTAAACGACAGATTATCTTATGTCTTCTCATTTTGTCTTGCCCACGGTATAAATCTGTACATCAGTTATGGATGCTACATGTTCCAAGGAAGACTTGTCTTGGAAACAACACACAGTCTTAAGACATTTTATTTATGGATATACAACCTTGCTGCAGTATTTTTAATAATCAGAGACACTGATTTGAGATTATTGAAAACTTAATTTATGTGAATTATTCCTTTATTTAGCATAATTTCTAGTCTTTATCATGATTCTGTTGTATTACTTTTGTCCATAAAAAGCAATGAACAAAGCAAACTGGCAGTCTTACAAGTAAAAATATGAGAAGTAATACCAGCTGGAATGAATGAGTGATGCTCATAATATTGATAACTGCTGCAGTAGCCTTAGCTATATGGGCTGTATCCTGCCAGGGATATAACAAATGGCTACCTTCCAAAGCTTCAGGGCACCTTCCACATGCCTAACCTGTCAAGCAGCTCAAGCTGAGCTGACTATAAACGTTTGGGTGCAAAGCCCTTCAGAGCTTTACTGCCACCGAGGATGGGCATTCAGCTTGTGCTTTCCTTTGCTGGTGAGGTAGGTTCCCTTTGGGGGGGAAACATCTTCCAATTCTTAATTTTATTGATTTTTTTTAACTTTCCTCTTCAGGTAAGTTATTTTAAGCTAGGAGTGTTGTGATTTAATGTACTGTTTTGAGACTGTAATGCACTTTTAAACCTAGCACTCTTTTCTGTCAATTTGAAAGTAGTGTAAACTAACTTAAATTTATTTTCTGTCCAGAAATTGTGTCTATTTTTCCTTTGTGTTGCTAACATGGCTTTGCAAAGTGCTTTTATTGTTTTTTTTCTGTCTAAAAAAATATAAGTAACTTTTGTGGACAGGTAGCTTTACTAACAATTGCTGCTTGTGTTCCCCGAGAAAGACAAACCATTTTTGTCTTGACCATGAAACAGACTACTAATCCCACAGTCAGTCCTTCTTCCAGCCACAAAAAGAAAAAGTTAAGCAAAAAGATTTTGCCTCCACAGCGGGCTAGTAATTTGCCTCAGCCAAAGGTGGGCAACTTCTGCTGTGACCATTTGTTGTTTCTCAGACCGATCATCTTTTACCCTGGATCCCTCTGGTGTATCACCTACAGCCAATATAGAACGGTGGAGCAGATATGTACTCTGCAGATGTTGAAGTCCTCTCAGTGGGCAAGGGAGAACCACTCTTGTTGGTCCGGGGAGAGGGAACGGAAGGTTTTCTTGTTCTTGTAGAATGTTGTGTCCAATCCTGGGCAAGCAGCGGCTGCCATTAGTAACACAGGTGGCCCTATATGTCATGTCAAAAAGAAACAGAAAACCAAGCCTGTATCTACTCCTTAAATTTATTTGGATAGGAGTAGTTTATTGGGTCTGGCTCAGGGTTTAATCCAGGCTATTGTTTCTTCTTGTAAAGTAGTTTCTGCTAAAAGGAGAGATTCCTCTTTTCCTTAAGAGATTCAAGATTCTGAATCTGAACAGGATGATACAAAAAATGGATACAATTTCTTTCCTGAGATTTCGGATTCAGACAGAGGAGAGCTCAGTTTCTGATTATTCCTGTGGGGTGTTCTCTTTCCCTCAGACTATTGCTAGACTGTGCCAGCATTTCAGTGGGAGAACACGGAGGTTTCTTACTCCGTTAGAGAATACTATGAGTTGTTACAGAAGGATTTTCCAGAACCTCTACCCATTGTCGTGTTCTGTCTGACTAGAGGATGTGTGTCTTACTGCCTGCTATTTTCCTGACCTTATTCATCAGCTATAGCTTTAGTTGACCCCTGTGCTGCTAAGCACTTAGTTAAGTCCAATCTTACTCTTTCTGACAAGGATGGAAAAAGAATTGACTGGTATGGGAAAAAGTGTATTCTTCTGCAACATTGATTTTCAAAATTTTGAATTATCAAGTTCATATGTTAGAGTTTGTTCTAACAATTTGTGAAAATATGAGGAGTGTTTTATCTAGAGTTTCTTCTTGTGAGGAAAAGCATCTGCTTTAAATAACTTAGTTTCTTCCATTGCACAGGTCGCTACTCATTGTTTTCAGTGTATGTGTATGACCTGGTTGATACTTCGTCCAGGGCTGTGGCCACTGGTACAATTTTAAGGAGGTCTGCATGGCTGCATTCTCTGAACCTCTCAGATGATGTTAAAATGAGATTTTAAATTTCCCTTGGACAGACATTTAGTGTTTGGTGTCTCTGCTGCAGAGGTGATTAAAAGTGTAATGAAAGGGGTGAACTCTTCCAGGGAATCCCTAAGATTTTTCAGCCCTCCTTTCCCAAATTGTCCAAGTGATTTTCTGTCTCATCATCCAGTTTTGGCAAGAACAGATTAAACAGTTTCAACAAATTCAGGTAAACAGATGTTTAAGACAAAATGGCAAAGGGGTTCCAAAGAGAAGTCTTGAACCTTCTAAAATCAAGGACAATCTGGTGGTTCTGAATGACTATTCAAGTATCGCTGTGACTCCCTTCCACAATGGCCCCCTTTTTCTTCTAAAGTCAAAATCTCCATTTTCTCTTTAGAGGCAGATTATTTCAGATGCATAGGTTCTGACAATTATTCATCATGATTACAGGTGGCAGTGGGAAGAAATTTCTCCTTTCCAGGGGGTCATTTCTCTTGCCTCATATCAAACTGTTTTGTTTCCTCCTGTTCTTTTTTACATCCCTATCCATCCAAAATCCAGGCATGTCTTAAGGTTTTGTGTGTCTGGATCACATTGTCAGCTTTGTGCCCTACCATTTGGAATATCCACTGCACCAAGAGTGTTCACAAAGTCTCTAGCTTCAGTTACAGCTCATTGCAGGCTACAGGGTATCCACATTTTCCATAGTTAGATGAATGTCAATTAGACACCTCAGTTCAAAGAGCTTTTCTTCCACAGGAAAAAAAATATCTTTATTTAGATCTATTTCTAAGGTTTTCTAGTCAAACTTTGGGCACTGTAAGGAAATCCCTCACAAGTTTAGGTCTTGTGGCATCTATGATTCTCATGATACCCTTGTCAAAACTCCACAAGAGAAAATTGCAGTGGTATCTGAAATCTCTTTGGTCCCAACATCAATACCCTTTACCATTTCAAATCTCAGTGCTGTTTTTTTATCAGAAAATAACTATTTTGGTGGAGACAACAGATATCCTTGAATCTAGATCTCCCTTTTTTTCCCCTGCTCCAAAGCAGTCAGTCACTACAGATACTTGGACTTTGCTTGGGGAAGTAGTTTCAGGAGGAATTAAAATTCAGGGGGTGTGGAACACCAAGGACAGAAGCAAGCACATACATATCTATGAGAAGCCTATCCTGATCAAACACTCAACTCCATGAACTGTCTTTGGTCCCCAGGACTGCTTCATGTGGTTTCATACAATACCACTGTCATGTGGTACATCAAAAAGCATGGAGGAACCAGGGAGTACCAATTCTGCAGACTAGCTACTGTATGCTAGCATGATCTCACTCTAGAGGCATACTACATTCTGTCAGAGCAAAACTATGAGGGATACAAGCTGAGCAGGACAAAGGCAGACCCTCACAAATGGAAACTAGACCAGAGGGTCTTCATAGATTTAATCTATCTGTGGGAAGTTCCTCAAGGAGATCTTTTTGCCTCCTCACTGAACAATCAACTGGCAAGTTTCTGTTCCAGGAATATTTGCAAGAAGGCCTGGAAGACAGATACATTTTCTTTTTTTTCTACTAATATCAGAAGGAGTCCACCAAGATCATTGTGGTGACTCCCTTCTGGTCAAGGCAACGGTGGTTCTCCGTTTTTTCCGAAATGGCCAGATGTAATTACCACAAGTTCCTTACAGACTGGATCTACTTGCACAAGAACAGGGATGTCTGAGACACCCCAACATCAATCATCTTCAACTGACTGACTGGATGATAGAGTCCTATTTTCTTTTAGGTACCTGTTTACTGAAGGCATGCAGCAAGAGGAAGAAACCTACTACTAGAAAATCGTATCTTAGCGAATGGAAAAGAGTTTAACATTGATGTTCCCAACATAACCAGCATGATTCAGGACTAGTTCATCTCTGCTTTTACAATATTTGTGTGAGTTAATATGCTGTGCCCATTCTTATTCCTCTGTCAATGTTTGTTTACTGGTCAATTCATCATGTCTGACCATGGAGCCTTTTCTTTCAACACAGTCTCATGTCAAAATGTTCTTGAAAGAGGTTTTGTATAAAACTCCTCCAAGTAAACCAGTGGCCCCCTCCTTGGGAACTTAATTTTGTGTTAGAGAATCTAACACTTGCTCCATCTACACCAGCTAATCTGACTGACTTGAGGTGCTTAACATGGAAAACATTTTTACTGATTGCTGTGACCACTGCAAAAGGGCATATGAGTCGCAAACTCTTATGGAGAGTCAACCCTATCTCATTTTCCATAGGGACAAGGCTTCTTGCAGAGCTACAACTCTGGTCACTTTGTTACTTTTGTTGCTTCCTGAGTATTGGTTCTTATTTCAGAACTAATCCTTCTTTTATTTGTAAAGTGATATCCACGTTTTCTATAAGTCAAACTATCCATCTCCCCATTTTCCTTACTGAAGTTAAAAATGAGGGAAAAAGGATACTCCATACCTTGGATGTCCACAGACAACTCAAGGCCTAGCCTGACAGAATGAAATCTTTCAGATCTTCAGATCAATTGTTTATTTCTTGTGAAGGTAAAAAGAAGTGACAACCTGTGTCAGTACAGACTATTTCCAAATGGTTGTCTATGGCTATTACCTTTTGTTATACTCACAATAATAAATCTATTCTAGGCAGGGTCAAGGCCCACAATACCAGGGCCTTGGCTTCATCTATGGCTTATTTTGGAAAGGGCTGGATTCTTGAAATATTATAAAAGCTGCTACTTGGTCTTCTGTTCATACTTTTACAAAGCACTTGATTCCTTCTCTAGTTCCAGATCAAGCTTTGTTAGGATCATTCTCCAGTGGTTCAAGGACTCTCGCTCCTTCCACCTCCCATATGTAGTTAGCTAACATAATGTACCCATATAGCTAAGGGTCCTGCAGCAGTGATCAATATAAAGAACATAGTACAGTTGTGTAAGTTCTACTTACCTTAACAGTAGATGTTCAATTGATCACTGTTAAGAAGCTTCTCCTCCCATCACTCTTTGTTTTTAGGTGTGTTTTTTTATGCCAGGGTGTGGGAATTTATTTTTTATTGCTTCTTAACATAATCCTTTCAGGGCTGAGCTTTCATCTTTCTGCTTGCATTGTTCTGAAGGACTTCACACCCAAACTTGTCTTTTAGTCAGCTCAGCTTGAGCTGCTTGACAGTTTGGACAAATGGAAGGTGCCCTGAAGCTTTGTCAGCTGGCTAGCTGTTTTATCCTTGGTAGGATATAACCCTTATAGCTAAGGCTAATGCATTGGTGATAATCTGAACATCTGTCCTATGCTTCTATTTTCCATAAAATGTCATATTTTCCTGAACTTAGTCCGAATTCCAGAATTTCCAGAATTTACTGGTATTTTCCAAATAAAGTAGAAAATCATTGTTCTTACCCAAATATCTTTAATATTGCTTTGGTTGTAGTCAGATGTCATATATCATTACCAGATTAAAACAAATATGACCAACATATGCCATCCTTTAAATGGTAGTTATCACTGCATTATGAAATACAAATTATGTGTTTCATGTACTCTTAGACATGCTAGTTTAGGCTGTGGGTAACCTGCAATATTACACTATTCTCAATCATTGCGTTGTCTCTATTGCACCAAAAATCTATTTTATTAAGGTTTAAGATTTGACTATAAATTGCTAAAAATATAGTGTAATGCTTCTAGTCATAACAGAGTGTGTTACATAATATATCTTAGTTTTATGGATGAAATATAGTGCATTGTTACCATCAGACTATGATGTGTTGCATAGTACATGCTGTTACAGACAGGAAACATTACAGCAGTTTAAATTGTAATTATTTATTAATAATTAGTGCTAAAAGTCATTTTAATATTCACCTAGGCTGCCTGTATAAATAAGTTTAAGCACATCAACTAAAAAAACTAATTATAAAATATACTAAGCAAAGAAGGAAGACGGAAGACTGAGCTTTCATCTGACAAGAAGAAATTAGGTGCAATCACCAAACTAATGTCTAATATTCTGGTTAATGTGCAGTATTTCTATTGTCACTGGTTTATAAAAATCATATAACCATACCATTTTCTGCTACTAACGTGTTTGTGACTTGATAGCTTTTTAACATGTCAATGGGTGAAGTAAGGGAAAATATGTAGCTGTTGTTTTAGCTGTAATTTATAAATGTCAGAATACTATCCTTGTATAACGTAATGGTAGGAAGGAGGCAATATGATTAGAAGCCTCATGCTTAAACTGCATTATAGTCCATTAATGGTTCTCTGACCTTCCATAAGAACTGCAGAAGCCTCTCAAATTAATTTATTTAGTATTTTCAAAACGTGACCACCTTCCTGACTGTGAGCATTTTACAGTGAGACGGAAGCTGTTGCACAACACTACAAAGGAGGTATATTCTTACAAACCACAATGCTATATTGGTTTCTGTAGAATCCTCAAATCTCTCAAAAATCAGAAGCTACACCTCAGCTGTCATATGAAGAGAAAATAAATTAAAACAAATAATGCTCCTGTCAACCATGAAGGCAATGACTGACAGCCCCAGGGAATTTTTTCTATTGCTTTACTGTCTGAGGAGATTATTTAGTACTTTACAGACATCTTCAAGGTGAATAACAGCTGTGCAAATAAATGGAAAAGAGTGCTGGAAGTCAGAAAGTACACTAGAAAAAATCTAGTTTATATAGGGTTTTCCTACTATCGCTATTATTCTACGGGAATATTTCCCTTCTGTAGATCACCTAATCTTGTGACATTGTCTTCTGAGACTACATTGCATTTCACCTACTCTGATCCCTTTAGGTTACTCCTATAATATGGAAATATTAGACAGAGATTCAAATACAGATATTATAGACAGAGATTCAACAACTACAAATTACTTCAATATATGTGGCTATGCTTCTTTGCTCTGTTTCTGTAGGCACTGCCAGCAGTTTCCTGTTACATTAGCTTTAAACCAAGATGTCATTGTTTAATTTCTCCAAGTATTTTAATTGTATGATAGCAATGAACCCTAGTACTCAGTCGGGTCATAATTACAGCTCATGTCATCAGTTGTGATTCAGTCTTTGATGTTTGCCACATGCGTACTTCTCAACAGCCACAATGTACCTAGAATTGCCTCCTTCTATAGATCATATTGTGTTGTCTGCATTGGGAACACATGTAACTATGCTTAAAAAATGTGTATTTTATTAGCCCAGCTCTTCCTACTATCACTTGAACAATGTGGGTATCCTTAGCATGCATTCTTCTAGTTTCTGCTTACAAGTCTTAATATTTTATAACGTTATGCCTTGCATTCACAAGACACTATAGTCACTGTCTGTAGCAATTTTGGTAATCACTGCTGCTTTTGCACTTTTTTCTCCAACAACATCTGTTTTTCTTAACTGCTGGTATTAGATGATCCAAAGCACAGACAGCAATTACAGATAGGCATGTCCTAAACTAAGAGTAACAACAAAGCTGATCATTCATAATGCATGCACATTTCATTTGTAATTCATATATTACAGAATTCAATAAGACTGAATATGAAATGATGGAAGATAGTCCTGTTCATAACTGATGTGGGTAATACCCTACATAATTCCAGGCCCCAGAAGGAAAAGGCCTTACTAGAAAAATCACTTGAGTATGATGGTTGCAGTAATGTAAATGGCTTAAGTAAGAAAGTGTACAAAGTGTGGGCTATGACAAATATCTAAAAGAGAGTTTTAAAAACAAAGTGCAAGAGTTGATTCTACTGTTTCGATGACTTGCTTTCTTAGGAGTAACACACTAATGTTCAAGATTTGGAGATTCAACCATCTTCTTGCATATTTTTTTAAAGTCACATGAAGTCAGTTCTTGGTAGCACCTGAGCTTTCTCTAACACTAGTAAGCAATGTCCCTAGTTTAATACTATGTTATCTCTTGCTGTAGTTTCAGGAGCAATGAAATTCAAGGCTTTTGTGATAGTTGCCCTACAGTCCCTTCATTTGCAAACAGGTTGTTCACACAAATTGAGAAAGCAAGTGGTGGAAAAGCCTGTAACTTAGGTATCTGTAGCAGTTTACTCTGCAGAGTAGAGCACTTTGTGAAGGATATGGCTCACTTATGAGGAAATGTGGTGAAACAATTGACAGTGATGAATATTATGGCTTCAGTTTCTAGAAATTTAGGAAAATTACTATGGCTTTTAACCAGGAATACAGCTTATCAAGGTTGCACATTATGTGTTCCTCCTATTGTTGGGAGATTTGGCAGCTATCTAGATAACTATATTTTTTGCATGAAAGATAGCCAGATGTTAGTCACTGAGATACAAAAGGAATTTATGAAGATGAAATGTATCAGATGTTCTGGCATAGTCAGAAACAATTGTGATCATTTTAAGAAGGTAGCTTCAGCTAAGTTGTTCTCCACTAAAGAGGGGATAGAAAGAGGTTATAATGGGACAGTTCAGCTAGAAAGATTCAAGGTGCTGGACCAAGCTGAATGCCTTGCGTGACTTAATATAAATGATGCCAGTTGGTTTCTCAGTATTCATATTCTGGAAATACATTTTGTAGGAAAGTGCTGCAGTAAGGCCATAGTGCTACTTCCTGAAACCACACTGTTTGCTAAGCAGACTGAAATTGTTCTAACTGGATGAAACTACCCTCTAAAAAATGTTTGACATTGGCGACAGAGTGAAATTATGTTGTAGGACAAAACTGGCCATGGTAGTTATTCATTTTGGAAGGGAAATTGCTATTGCAAATGCCCATATTTCTGAGAAGTATTCCCTAGGGCAGAAATCATTTGTGGATATGTCTTTGAGTCACAGAAATGAGAAATTTAGACCATCAGACCTGACAATGACATAATTTGGCAGCTTTCTAGACCACCTGTTTACCTCCTGAATGGATAAAGTTTAAGACTGAAAATGTGGCTAATTTCTTATTGATAAGATCAATATAAGTTGTATTATTTGTATGTCAAAGGTGCTGTTTGGTTGGTTGAACCTTTGAGCTAAAATAATAGCAATATGTCAATGCGAAGTGTTGATTTAACAAATGTATTAAATTTGAACCCTGAAGGTAGATTTGTTGCTAGTTTGTAATCTGTTAATATCACACGTCATCCTTTTTGGGGTTTCTAAGTATTTATGTTTGACACACTTTTTGATTCTTACCATTGGCTTTTGTATAACTTTTTTCATGGGTTTCTAGCTGTGCAGAATTCCACACAGCTCAGTGTTGCTTACCTCTTTAGCTTTCCTGGGTATTATAACACATGGTGTCATTTTACTGTTTCATGCAAATCTGCAAATTACTTGTAATATAGGAATGCTGTTTTAAGTGGTTGCATCTCAATGGGAAAAAAGCTAAATTTTTTTCTGTTAGTTGTAGTAACCTTATAAATGCTACCAGTACTGATTATGATTGCAAATACATGCTCCTGTACAAGATAAAGAATCATGAAGCAGGTATTCAAAATCACATTGATTTTAGGCAGGAAAGTGATTCACTTTTTTGCAAATGTCTGGAATTCTGAAGCACTGCAATGTACGTTATAAAAATGTATTTTATGGTTTATGATTGACAATCTGTTTAATATTCCAGAAGTGCTAAGAAGCATTTAGAAGGAATGCAATGAAAATGTAAACACACATTATGCAGGAGATTGTCTAATCATTATTATGCATGCATGCATGTAAAACAGTACTACAATAAAGTTAGCAATAACTGAAATAATTAAGTGCATTAAAGAAATCCATAGAAATTACAGTGTTTTTCATTTACCTATGCATGAATCCCCTCAAATTATATATGGTAAGATCCTAGTCATTGTCATTAAGGGTAATATATTTTTATTTTTTTATTTATTTGCAGTTTGTTTGCCAGGATAGTCCATTGGACCACAAGGAACCTGTTTTCAATGTAGTCCTGGGGAGAAAAGCTCCAGAAAAATACAAATACATAGTACACATTGCACATATACATTACAGATTATCTCATAGGAATACAAAGTAAATATGATAAGAAAAAGATAATGATAGAATACATCAGTATAGTTCATTAAACAGCAATAAAAAACACTTTTTTTTTACAAAAGTAGCAGCATAGGGTAACTGTTAAATAGTTGGTCAAATAGTTCAATAGAGCTGTGGAACTATAGGAGTGATGGTGTATTTAGTTCTAGGAGAGTAGGATGTGGTATTAGAAGGATTAGGTAGGATGGGAATAGGAGCACTTCCATTGTGAAGTTAGGTGTGAGGGCAGTAAGGTTTTAAATGAGGAGAAAATGCTGATGATGTGGATAGGAGATGGTAGATAATTCCAGAGGTGTGCAAGAGAGAAGGACATTAGGTGATTCCCAGCTGGACGTGTGGGTTTGTGCAATTTATTTAGTTTTTGGGAATTAGATCTTAGAAGTCGTTCTGGTTCATGCATTTCAAAGGTAATGGCTAGGGAGGGACAAAGAGAGGGGTTGTAAATGAGTTTGTGTGCTTGGATGAGTTGGGTATAAGTGAGGAGGTTAGGTATCTCATGCCAGTTTAGTTAGTGAAGAGAATTACAATGGTGAGAAATGGCTCTGTGACCTGCCACAAGACCTGCCGCAGATTTTGATATCTTGTTATAGCAAGAGGAGAGTTTTATTTTGAGGGAGGATTGCAGGTTGGTGAGGATAGATGCACCATATAGGATGGATGGGATGAGATAAGTATTGGCTAGTATGAGTCTGGTGGAAGGAGAGATATAACGATTATGGCGGTATAGCATACCAAGTTTTTTTGTGTTTTTTTTTATATTTAGTACTCCTAGTAATTTAGTGTCAAAGACTATTTCTAGAGGAGTATTTTTTTTTTTCTGGTGATTGAGTGATTGAGTGTTTATCTAGGAAGGAGGTTTTGGAGGCAGTGAATAACATACGTTTAGTTTTGGTTGCATTAAGAGCCAGATGGTTGTCTAGCATCCACTGCTCAGCAGAGGAGAAGGCACTTTGAGTAAGCTTATTTAGAGTGGGGATAGAAGGGGACGATAGAAGGGAATGAGCAGATAATGGTAGAATTGTCGGCATATTGGATGAGGCTGGAGTTTGGAATGGCTTGGCAGAAGTCATTAATGAATATATTAAATGGTAGGGGGCCTAAAATGGAACCTTGGGGAACACCTGTGGGAGTATTAAGGAAGGGTGAAGTGGCCTTATTCCATTTGACTGCTTGTTGTCTGGTTATGAGGTAACTGAAGAATCACTTGGTACAGGAAGGGGATAGGTTTAGTTTGGAGAGTTTATTAAGAAGCAGGTTGTGGGAAATAGTGTCAAACACCTTGGAGAGGTCGAGTAGAAGGATGGACATGGCTGGAATTGCAGACTTTATCAATTGTTTCAAGGAAGGAGAGGAGGGCAGTGGAGGTGCTATGACCAGGTCTAAATCCATGCTGTGTGGGGGTAAGAAGTGGTTGTTGATGAGATAGGGTAAGAGTTGCTGGTGGATACATTTTTCAAGAAGCTTGGAAATAGGGGATAAGAAAGCAATAGGGTGGAAGTTTGGAATGTCATTAGTATTGCCTCCTTTATATAGAGGAATAACAAAGGCTTTCTTCCAGAGCTGGGGGCCTGGCTTTCTGAGATAGACCGATTATTTAGTATGCTAATACGGAGAGCAATGGCTTCTGCGACTACTTTTAGAAAGTAGGAGGGAATTTCATCAGGGGCATTGGCGCCAGGTTTTAATTTTAGAAGAAGCATTTTATGGTGGATATAGAGATGGGATTGATAGAGAAGGGGTGAGAGCAACTGATGCAAGGGGAGAAAGGGATGGGTGTAGGCTGAGGAGGGGTTGCAGAGGTATTGGTGAAGGGTGATGTTAGCTTGCTTATGGACTCTATGAAGAAAAAGTTAAATTGGGTAGCTAAGTCCATGTCAGAGGCATCTGGGTTAGGGCAAGGGTTTTCTTTTTTCCTGGGTTGAGGAGAGATGAGATTCCTTTCCAAAGTAGTTTGGGATTGGTGTTGCGGTTGGTTTGGAGAGTGGAGAAATAGGTTTTGTGGTCTGAGGTAATACATTTGTTTAATTTATTTCATAGTGTTTTATATTCATTAAGGGTGATAGTAGTTTTATTTTTATGGTAACGTGTCCAGGCTTTGTCACGGAGTTGCATAGTAGCTAAGGTGTTTTTGGTTAACCAGAGTACATGGTTACTTTTTGTATATTTTGTTTTTAGAGGGGCAAAGGAGTTGAGCAGGTTTGTGAAAGTAGAGTTAAAGTAGGAGAGAGCATTATCTAGGGGAAGAGTCTTTAATGGGTTCCAGTTTGTGTTTTTAGTGCATTTGAGAAGGTTTCATAATTGAAGGTTTTTAGGCAGTGAGTAGAAATATAGGTGTGGGTTAGTAGTATGGAAGAGGGGAGATGGCGAGCAAAAGTGGGGAAGTGGTCAGCTAGTGGGTCTGGGAGACTACCACTATCAGATATATAGTGAGGATGGGATACTAGAATCCAGTCTATTGTACTTCTAGTAATGGAGTTCTTGGAAGGCCTGGTAGTGGAACTGATTAGTTGTGTAAAGTTATATAAGTAATATTGAGTGATTTCATGGGAGATTGGATTGTGGCCCAGTTTATGTTCACGTCCCCCAAGATTATGGTTTTGTGAGTAATGTTGATGGAGACTCAGGAGAGAATATCTTCAAGGGATAAGATATTGTCTCCAGGGGGAATATAGAGGGAGAGAACAAATATGAGTTTATGCTTGTTTAGGTGGAGTAGGGCTGGTATAATTTCTGCCTTGCCAAATTTGGGAAAGGGTTTGGTATAGAGGGTGACTAAGAGTGATGCTGAGTAAAGGAGTGCTACACCCCCCCCCCTTTTTTGTGTTCTTTCATTCCTTAACATCCGGTAGTTGGGAGGAGTTAGTTCAGAATCTTTTATGTGGGTCTTAAGCCAGGTTTCTGAGATGGAGAGAATATCAGGCTGGTTATGTAGAAGCCAGGCATGAAGGTTTGGAATTTTGTTACATAGGTTCTGAGTATTTAGAACTAAGAAGTGGAGGGGTTTGCCTGTTGCATCGGGGGGTGGGAGTGGGAGGCTGGATTCAGTGTGGTAGAGGAGCCTGGGTTTGGGTGGATGTCCCTTGAGAGAAGGATAGAGATAAGATGATGGATGAGGTATTTGGTTTGCTTGGGTTCTAGTATACAGGCAGATAGTTTTTTGGACATTCGACTAGTGTAGTTGGGAACAGTGTTTTTAGAGTTAGGTAGGAGTCTATAGGGGAAGAGAATGCTAGTGTTGATGGGATAGAGGCTGGGAGATATAAGGGTAACTGTAAATGTGTACTTTGTAGATGATGAGGTAGTGGTGTGAAATGGAGGGAGTGGTTTGCATTAGAAGGTTGGGTGATATAGTTTACGTAAGTTAAGGTAATTAGCAGTATTATTTGAGTAAGTAGGGATAGAGACTTGAGGGTCATGATGTTGGTTTTAGGATGGTAGTAAGGGGTGAGTTAAGTTGGGAAGTTAGTTTATTTGATTAAGAGATTATGGTTTAGGTTAATTGTTTGGTAGTTTATCAGGATCAGTAGTGTTTGGCAGTAAACTCTGAAGGTTTGACTTACTTTAATGGGTGAACTGTGGGAGGGGATTTTGGGTGTATGATGGGTAGTTAGGATTGGATAGTGGAGGAAGTGGTGGGAGTGGCTAGCTAAGTATAAGTGTAGAGGTACTGGGATGGGTGGGATTTGGGGGCAGGGTAGGGGAGTAGAGAGAGCCTGCAGGGCAAACAGAGCGGGTGGAACCAAGGGAAGGAAGAATCAAGGTCAATGAAAAAAAAAAAAACAATCAGTGGAGTGGAGTAGAAGTTAAGTTCACAGGAAAGTATGCAAGGGGGGTAAGAGCCATTCTAGCAGTGGTATAGGGAAAGGATTAGAGTGGTTCAGAGAGGTAAAGATGGCACCACAGGAAGGAAGGGAAAGTTAGAGTCTGTGGGAGGGGTTGGAAAGAAAAGAAAGTGAAAGAAACTGGGGGAGAGGTTGGAGAGAGAGAGTGGAAATGGATGTCATGGTGGTCTAGCTGGTTGGAACCAGTACTGACAGGGCCAGGTCAGCAGTGTGAAACAGCACTGAGAATAACAATCAGAAAGGAAGCAATTGTGAAAAACAGAGCTGAAGAGGTAAGAAGAGAGCAAGCCAGAGATGGAAATGTTGCAGATATAAATTTAAAACCAAGGGCAAAGGGTACAGAAGACATACTAGGGGTTAAATAACACTCTAGAATGTGTCTGGCAACATTAAACCTACATATACTGGAACTATTGAGAGTTAAAATAACTTTAAACTGAAAGCTATTGGTACTATTGTTAGTTAAAACAAGGAATATGGTAGCCTGCTGGTGTTGTACTGCCTCCTCGTGGCCAAAGTAAGTTATTACAGCCAGAAAAACTAACCTGCGTGTATGCTCATCTATCCTGTGGTAATACTTTAAATGATAAGGAGTAGTTCACGTTTTAAAAAGCAGGTAGTCTTAAAACACATTCAAAGTGTGGATAAATTACAGTTGAAGGAACACCTACATCTGAGCTGGAAAGCTGTGTTTTTTGTTTTGTTTTTGGAGCTGCTTCAGGCAGGTAACTTTAGCAGATTTATAACACTTTCACAAGGTATTTTGCTGGGTGAGGCTGTTGGGCAGGAGATGACCAGAGTGTTTAACCCATCGGGAAAAGCTGCAAGAGATAAGGGGGAACACATACAAAAGGTTATACCAAGAAAGTAAGAAAAGCCATATGAGAGACCAGACCTAGAAAAGCCCTAGAGACTCACAAGGATAAAAGAGGTATAATACAGACAAGAAATAACCAGTGTAGCAATAACAGTATCCTCAGTGGACTAAGCCCTGAAAGCAGAGCATATACTACATTTTAAACAACTAATGTAGCACTAAAAGTAAATGCTGTGATTTGTACAGAAATAGCAAATATTAGCAAACACAGTTAACTAAGCCCCGTGAGCAGAGCAGAAAACATTCTTAAAAAAATATAGTGAAGCACTAGGAGTAAATGCAGAAGCTTGTACAGATAAAGCAACTTTTAGCAAACACAGTTAACTAAGCCCTGTAAGCAGAGCAGAAAACAATTCTGGAACTATTTAGAGTAAAAATAACATTAAACTAAAAACTATTGTTAGGTAAAACAACAAGAAAAACGGTAGCCTGCTGGTATTCGAAGTGTGGATAAATTACAGTAGAGTTAACAAATGCAAAATAAATAAATAAAAATAAATAAATAAATAAATAAATAAATAAATAAACAGAAGGAATACCTACAGTTGAGCTAGAAAGCTATGGTTTTTAGTTTGTTTTTGGAGCTGCTTCAGGCAGGTAACTTAAGCAGATTTATAAAACTTTCACAAGGTATTTTGCTGGGAGAGTCTGTTGGGTAGGGGATGACCACAGAGTGTTTATCCCATCGGGAGAAGCTTCTAAAGCCAGAGAGCACACAGGCAGGGGTGAGTAGAAGCTTCCATTGGACTGCACAGAAGCTAGAAAGGATTTTTATATTATTGACCTATAATAATTATTACTGACATATAATTATTGACCATGGGATGGGTAAGGTTAATCTATAATCAAACTGGATAGGTTATTTTGAGCACAAAAAGGGAAATTAGTTGGGCTTAAAATGGCCCTCAAGGGAAGCTAGCATAGTACTTACCTATGAACCTATGTAGTTCACTAGAAATCATCCGTAATGTGAGATCACTTCTGTACAGCACTCTGGCAACAGTTGATGAACATTCGAAATGCTGAGTGCTGACAAGCCTAAAAAAAAAGACTGAAACTATAGGAGAAGAGAAAACTTGAACATGGCTCTTATCCTTTAAACTTCTTTTCTGCAGGGAGACAAGCCCCACTGTGCCCCCCAATGTGTGTGTGGGGTTAACCCCCCAAAAAACATGTATATACCATCTCCAAAATTACCATACCTTGGAGATAAGGGAACATTCCAGGAAATGTCCGTCCTAGACTTAGTATACGTAAGTCTGTTTTTTTCCATTTAATCTCTGTGTTTTGCGACTCACTCTAGCGGGTCCAGGCATTTCATGTAGTTAACATACTGTGGCTACTCTTTTAATAGTTTTCAGGAGACAGAAGAGTTTTCAAAAGAATACAAGATGTATATTATAGATACCTTCCAGCCAAAGAAACAAAAATATTAAGGCCACAAATGTTCCCCAGGCTCTTCAATTATTTTCCCAGCCAGAAAACTATTAATTAATTTGAAGCATTGCCTTCATTTTCTAAGTCATGCTTAGGCATCTTTTTAATGGATTCAAAATAGTATTCCTGCAAAAGACAGAAGAGCTTGTGGAGAAGTTGAGTTAGAAAGCATGTTCACAAGAACAATATGCTATAGTAATGAAAACGGTTGTATTAATCAGTATGTGTTTCATTCAGTTATTTTAATCAGGCTAACCAATGCATGCAAAGGTGACAGAAAAATGTGTAAGGCTCTGTCATGTTCTTCAATGACTCAGAAAAAGTTCAAATTTGTATTTGTGTATTAAAAGTGAAGTTATTTTGCTATTTTTGTAATTTTCATACCGTTTTACCTGTTCTATTTCACTTAATTACTGTTCAGAACTTTATTTATTTATTTTATTTTACATTTGTTAACCGGGCTAGTCTAACTGGATATATGTCCATTTTCAGTAGAGGCCCGGGGAGAAAAGCTCCTCACATAAATCAATTACAATGAGACATATAATAAAAGTACAGTAAGGATATACCTTTTGTAATAAGAGTCACAATAACAAATAACAACAACAACAACAAATAGCTAAGGCATGCTAATAAAAAGTATACTAGGTCATTTGAAGTGTCACAAATAAAAAAGCTAAGGATTAGCAAATTTTTTGATAAACTGTTGGTAAAAAAGAATTAATACAGGACATATGAAGAGGTAAAGAAGAAATGCAAGGGAGGAGAAGAGTGAGATACAAAGGTCTAGTAAGGAGAGGAGAAGGAGATGGAAAAGAGGAGAGGGTAGAGAAAAGGTGAAGTGGGACAGAGCATGAGAGGAGAGCAAGAGGGTGAAGAGAAGAATGTGTATTTCTGGTTAGTAAAAACAGAGAAAAGTTATGGTAGAGAAGGGGAATGAAGAAGCTTAGTCAGGAGTCCTACAGGAGCAAAGCCAGTGATTTTGGAAGTGCAGTAAGGAGGGGATTAGAGTGATATCAGAGGGTAGCTGATTCCATGTCCTACCTACAGTATTGGTGAATAGAGAGTCATCAGCTAAGTTATAGGATTTTACAGATTTGGTCATGAGTTTAGCAGAAGATCGAAGGGAGGTAAGATTATTATAGGGGATTAAAAGTTGAGAAAGTATAGGGGTGTTGTCAGGTTGGTAAAGTATCTTGTGGGCAATGGTAAGTTGTGAGATCAAAATGCAGTTTTGTAGCTCAAGCCAGCCTAGGAGTTTTAGGTTATGACAGTGATGTGTTCTAAAAGGGTTACTAGTAACAAAACGGGCAATACTATTGTAGCAAGTTGCTAGTTTATTTAGGTTAGTCTTTTTAAGGTTAGTGAAAATAGGTGAGGCGTAAAAGAGAGTAGATATCAGATGGGAGTGGGCGATAGTTGCTCTAGAAGCAGGTGTAAGAAATGGTTTAATGCGGTATAATGATCCTATTTTTTTGTTAACAGTTTTGATGATGTTATTGATATGTTGATCAAAAGTGAGATTGTTGTCAATGGTTATTCCTAGCAGTTTAGTTGTTGTGTCAGGGGAGATGACAGTGGTGTCATTAGATAGGATGTTGAAGTTTAATGGGGAGGCTCGAGTGGTAGGAGTAAAAAGGAGAAGTTTGTTTTTTTTAGCATTGAGGAGGAGGTACCGTCTAGTAAACCAATTTTCTACAGTGTTGAAAGTAGTTTGAGTTAGAGACAGTAGTTCTGAAGAGGTAGATGCTGAACAGATAATAGTGGAGTCGTCAGTATATTGGATGCAGGATGCAGATGCAGAACTTATCTTTGTAACAGCTTATTCTGGTCTGCTCTAGCAGCCATCATGTAGAGAGCAATGTTTATTCTAGTGAGAGTAGTTTAATTTCTGATATTTTAGGTAGCTGAATACCATTGGCTCAATTTCATAGCTGTTTCTAATTGGTCTTCTTGCTTCTTTTGATTGCTTTATACTGTGACCAGTTGCACTTGATTACCGTCTTTCTAGTAAAACTGCAGAGAGTTGCACCTGTGTACATTTACTGAGGAACTTCTAAAATAATTTACTAGTCTAGTAACCTGGTCCACTGAAAAACAGCATAAGCAAAATGCAAAGAAATGCAGTATCATTCCCCTTGGGAAACAGCAAATTGCTTTAACTTACTGCATTGATAACACCCCACTATCAAGAAATGTAGTGATTAGAGACTTGGGCTGACATCTCCCTTTCATTTATTTATTTATTTATATTTTTTACTGGGATGGTCTACTGAGCCAAGCAGAGCCCATGTTCAGTGGTGGCTGGGGAGAAAAGCTCCACAAAAACACAATTAAATATAATATTTACAAAGCTCCAAAAAAAACATGAATAGAATATATATAAAAAACAACCACTCTGTAGCCAAATTTCCACAACCCAAGTAAAAAGTTGTTTTATTGCAAAAAACATTTAAAAAGTCCAAATGTAAGAACAGTATAATCCAAGTACAATCCAAGTAGAGGTCAAGCACTTTCGTCGTCAGACTTCATCAGAACATTTTACCATTGCTTTTCTACACAATTTATACAAAAAATTGTCTCAATTAAACAACAATAATTGGTTCTTAAAGTGAAAGTGCCAAAATATAAAAACATTAAAACATTAAAACATATCCTTTTTGGAAAGAAAAAATATGTGCAAATACAACTTTTTTGAGGGAGGAATTCTTTCCAAAAAGGATATGTTTTAATGTTTTAATGTTTTTATATTTTGGCACTTTCACTTTAAGAACCAATTATTGTTGATTAATTGAGACATTTTTTGTATAAATGTGTAGGAAAGCAATGGTAAAATGTTCTGATGAAGTCTGATTATGAAAGTGCTTGACCTCTACTTGGATTGTACTTGGATTATACTGTTCTTACATTTGGACTTTTTAAAAGTTTTTTGCAATAAAACAACTTTTTTACTTGGGTTGTAGGAATTTGGCTACAGAGTGGTTGGTTTTTATATTTATTGGTGGCATTTTCCACTCTTACACCCTGTTGTTGTTCCTGATGAATAGAATATAATACATAAAAGAGTTGTACAATTGGATATACAGAGCAGGCATGATGAGATAGAATACAAAGAAATACAATACAGTTCACAAGTACAATTGAAGCAGTTTTGGCAAATATATTTCAGCTATAATGGTAGGATAGATAGAGTATGCAAATGGTGGAAGCACCAAGGTTATTAGAGTATTGGAGATGAGAAGGAAAAAGAAGATGTTGTTGGAGTGAGTAAGTGATGGGAAAAGCAAAGAGCGTAAGTTGGAGTGAGATTAGTGTAAGAACTAGTAAGGAGAAAAAGAAGATAGGTTATGGCAGGAGGAGGTTGTGTGCAGATCCATGCAGAGTGGAAGTGATTACAAAGAATCATTTTGAAGATGCTGGTGCTGTGGGTGGTGTGAATTATTAGAGGAAGTCTGTTTCAGGTTTTAGCTGTAACCCAGGAGTATAAGAGATGGCCAACTGATAGATTGGGTTTGTAAACTTGCAATAGGTGTTGATTTTCTGATCTCAGGGGCCTTGGGAGAATATGAAATTTAGTGCAGGGCAGTCTTCAGGTTTGGTCAGGATTTTGTGTGTGATAATTGGTGATAGGCGAGGTATTGCGGAAGTTCAAGACAGTTTATATTTTTTAGGGGTGTGGAGTGGTGTGTGGAAACCTGAATGTTTGTTCCAAATTTTGCTATTTTGTTGTAGCATATTTCTAATTTATTTTTGAATGAGGATTGGAGACTGATAAGCACTGGGGCACTATAGAGAAGAGAAGGTAGGAGGAAGGTGGAGGCAAGTACTTGTTTGGGAGTTAGAGAAAGATATAGTTTATGTCAGTAAAGAAGGCCTTGTTTTTGTGTGTTTTACTGATATTGTTTAATATGTGTAAGTCAAATTTTAAGTTTTCATTAATTATTATTCCTAACAGCTATATATGAGAGACTAGTTCAGTTTTTGTTTTGTTCAAGGAGAGTATATTGAATTCAGATTTGTTGATGGGGTGTTTTTCTTTGGGGTAAATATTACGAGTTTAATTTTATTTGCGTTTAGGGACAAGTGGTTAGTGTGGAGCCATTTCAATATGGCAAAGAATGCAGTTTGTGTAATGTGATGTAGCTGTGTAGAGTTTTCGGCAGAGCAGATGGTAGTGGAGTCATCTGTGTACTGAAGAAAAGATCCTTGGTGAATACTGTAATGGAGATTGTTAATGAAAATGTTGAACAGCACAGGTCCTAATATAGTACCTTGTGGAACACCAGTGGGGTTATAGATATATGGAGATGTGGAGTGATTCCATCTTATGCCTTGTTGTTTGTTTGATAGGTAACTTTTGAACAAATTGATAGTTGGTGATAGTTGGGGTAGATAGTCCGATGTTACATATTTGGGATCGAAGGACTGAGTGAGAGATGGTTTCAAAAGCTTTAGATAAGTCGAGAAATAGAGTGGAAACTAATTGACCTGCATCATGGGCTTTATTGATTGTGTCCATAAAGTTGATTAGGGCAGTTGAGGTACTATGGACTGGTCTAAAACCATGTTGGGTTTCCAAAAGGATGTGACTGTCAACAAGATATTGTAGTAGTTGGGCCTGTATACATTTCTCAAGGAGTTTAGAGATGGTGGACAGAATAGCTGTAGGGTGGAAACTGGGAATGTCAGTTGCGGTACCCCACTTGTGTAGGAGAAGTATGTATGCTTTCTTCCAGAGGCTGTGAACACAAGATTCTTGGATAGACCTACTGATGATAATAGTGATGGGGTATGCAATACATTCAGCTGCAATTTTTAGATACTGTGTAGGAAAATCATCTGCTGCATTAGAGCTTGGCTTTAACTTTAGGAGTAGTTTTTTTTATTGTTGATGTAGGGACTGTAAGAATTCAGAGGTGGGATCAGAAATAGAGAACTTAGAGTGTGTGCTGGGGGGAGGGGGGCTGAGACTATTATTTGGGGAGATCGGTTTGATTTGTTGAATTAGTACTGGAGATTGTAGATTGTGGAGGAGTTTGCTGAGAGATGGTATAGTTGTCAAGGGTGTTTGTGGAGTGGCGAGGTGTTGAGTAAATGGCTGTAATTTTTGCTATGGTGTCTATGAAATAACTGTTGAAGAGACTTGCTATTTGGTAAGGAGATTTATTCTGGGTAAGGGCAGGGATTGCCTTTTGTACCTGGGTTTAGGAGAATGCCAAATACAGGTCCAGAATTGTTTAGGGCTGTGTTTATGGTTATTTTGTAGCTTTGAGTAATGTTCTTTCTTGTCTTTAGATACACGTTTTTGAACATGGTTGGGTAGGTACTTATACCTTAATAGATCAGTGTTGTTGTTATGTTTATGCAATAATTTCCAGATTTTCTCTCTAGTTATGCTCAGCTCTTTAGTTGTTTTGGTTAGCCATGGGGCGTGGTTTGATTTTAGGCTTTTTATTATGGGGGTTGCTAGACTGTCTAGTATTTTTAAAAAGGTAGCATTAAAATATTGTAGGGTGTCATCTAAGGGTAGGCTTTTTAAGTTGTTCCAGTTGATACTTTTCAGGATGTGTTTGAAACTATGTGGGTTGAAGTTGGATAGGTTTCTCACTTGCTTAGAGTTATGGGTTTTATGGAAAGTGGGAGTGGCTTGGGTAACAAGGGCAGATTGGTGATCACTTAGGGAATTTCAGAGGGTGCCGACTGATGTTATTTTAGATGAGTTGGAGACTAGGATCCAGTCTAAAATGGAACCTTCATTAGTTCTGCTGTTGTATCTGGTTGGGGTGGAGATCAGTTGAATAAAGTTGTATAGATTAATGTTTGAGGATGGGGATTTGGAAGCAATGTTAGACCAGTTAATGTTAACATCACTGACTACGATAGTTTAATTTTTTATGGTATGGGAGGCCCAGGATAGTATTTCTTCAAGAACTGGTATATTATTACCTGGGGGAATGTAAATGATGATAATGCACAGGTTTTTAGAATTGTTCATTTTAAGGAAGGAGACCAATGTTTCTGTGTTGGAGAATTGAGGGATGTGACCAGAAAATGGGGATATATTAAAAGAGTCAGGGAATAGAATGGCTATGCCCCCTCTTTTCTGTGGTCTATCAGCATTTATTACTGAGTAATTTGTTGGTAGGAACTCAGAATTACTTATATTTGGTTTTAATCAGGTCTCGGTTATTGCAAGTATGTCTGTTTATTTTTTGGGCTAGCCAGGCATGTAGGTTGGCTGTTTTGTTGCAGATTCTTTGAAGGTTTATGGTGGTTAATTTTAATGATTTTAAGTTATTTGTGGACTTGGTCCTTGGGATGGGTTCAGGATTTGGGTGAATGTCACCCCATTTAATTAAAGTCAGGAAGAGTGAAGATATGTGTCGTATGTGAGTTGGTTGCTTGGTGGTAATGATGTGTAGTAGAAGGGAGCTGGTATAACTAGAATGGAGAGTAGTATAATTTGTTGGGAGGACATTAACTCTGGAGCAGAGTAATGGTGAAATACCATATAGGCTCGGGTGAATGTTTGAGTAGCTTTTTAAGGGTGTGTTTGGGGAGATAGTTTCCAATGTTTGTTTACTGAAATACATTATGGGGTTTAAAGAGGAAAGGTGAGATAGTATAGCAAGCAGTAATGCAGTAGGAAAGGAATTTTGCATATGATATGGATGGGACCGTGGTGATTAGTAATTAGATTAAAGTGGAAGGAAGTTAGATAACAGGAAGATATAGGTATGGATTGCTGTTTTGTGTTAGGAGGTCTGGCTAAGCTGTATAAGTATAAGAGTATTGGGGCAGGTGGAAATTGGGGGTAGGGTAGGGGAGTGGAGTGAGCTCGAGCAGAGTAGGCCAGTCTGAGGGATGTGGAAGGTGAGAAAACCTAAATTTCAGGGCTGTTCTTTTGCAAGTTAGAATTAATTACAGTTTAGTTTTAACATAAGGACTTTAGAGTGCAGCTAAAGAGTTTATTTATTTTTTTTTATTATTTTTGCAGTGGCACCATAATGAGAACCATAGTGTTTGGGCAACTACAATATCTATGGTACTAAATATACAGACGCCATACCGAAATGGGGGGAGTATATGCCCTCCTGTAGGTTCAAGTGCTATGCTCTCCAAATTAAAAATACAATCAACAGAACACTTTTCCTGGTTAGTTAATTGAAAATCCAACCTACATTCTATTTGCAGGGAGATCCTCATGGAGACTTTAGTTCCTGGAGTAAGTTTAGATTTAGTTGTCTGCACCAGTTGCAGTTTAGTAGACACTGAGCCAATGTATAGTTCAGTATCTTAGTACAAAATATAAAAGAGTAAAATAGTAAGAAGAATAGTGGAAGAGAATTAAAAACAATACTGTCCGCTTAACAGTTGTCAATATCTAATATACTAGCACTATCTGACAATATGCACAATGCTGTTCTTTCAAATGCACACGTGAAACAGAGTATTTTGACAACATAGTAAAAACACTTGAAAAAAATAGAAAAAATACTTGAAAATTAAAGTCAATGAGATAATTGGAGACTTCCTTGCTATGTGAGAGAAATTAGCGAAGTCAAGGTAGAAACATATACATTGCTGCTAAACCCTTGATTAATATAAAACACTGCACTTATATGCTGCAACTTACTTCAGTTAACTTAATTTACATGCACTCTTCTTATAAATGACCAGTACAAACCAGTGTTTACATTACTATATGAGTAATCTAAAATTATATTCAACATCCTCTCCAGAGGTCCATATAATATCTGATGTTGGTTAATCAAATAAGAAGTGTCCATGACTAACATATTTGCTCATGAGTGACTGGTGGTGCAAGAACAGAGAACTAAAATGGAAACAAACATTCACGGTATATGTCTCTGTCACAAATCTACCTATCAACAATTAAAATATCAGACTCTGTTCTTAAGGTAGGCTACATAACAAAAACCGAGCAGTTGGTCTGGTCTATAAAAAAAAAAAAAAAAGAATCACGAAACATATATGACCATAAAAGTTCACTTACTTGTAGAGCACAGGATGCCGTGACACCATGCAGCAAGAGCTGAGGATTTAAGAAATGGCACCCATTAGCTAGGTAGTATAAGTAAATTCGCACTGTGTGTGGTGGGGGAGGAAGGGGCAAAATCAGGTTAGAGCCAGTCTGAGGGACGTGGAAGGTGAAAATAAAAGAAGTTATGTACTTATCATAAAGTTCCATCTGTGTTGTCAAATCTTCATTCATCCTTGACAGATGGGCTTGGTTCCGATATCGGAAATGACTTGGCCGTTACTTCAGCTTGTGCCAGCCAAAAACTCTCGCGCTTTACCTCTATCCAGAATCCCTCCCTCTCAGTTACATCAGATCGAGGTTGCAGAAATGATGTAGAAACATGTAAAACTTATGTACGCACACACACACACACACACACATATATATATATATATATATATATATATATATATATATATATAGATTTATACACATATATATATATATATATATATATATATATATATATATGTATGTATTAGCTATATAAATATATGCAAACAACAGTATAAGGTCACTTAGATCCGCTCCACCAAAAAAAAAAAAACTTTTAGATTGGGGGATAGAGGGGGAGAGTCAAGGATGACTGAAGATTTGACAGCACAGATGGCATGTTATGGTAAGTACATAACTTCTTTATATGATGTTGTCAAACTTCATTCCATCCTTGACAAATGGAACAGAGTCCCCAGCTACCTAAATTCCTGGGTGGAATCATCGAAGGACATTCCTGAGCACCGTCAAGCCAAAGGACGATCGTTCCCTAGAGACTAGGTCCAATTTGTAATGAGAAATAAAGGTATGGGGAGTAGCCCAGGTAGTTGCTGCACATATGTCATCCATTGAAGTTCGGGATTGAAAAATAGCTGAAGTAGCTATAGAGCTTGTAGAATGTGCTTTGACTGGTTTGGTTAAGGTTAAATTATTGTTATCATAAATGAATGAAATGCAGTCTTTCACCCAACTGGAAAGAGTAATTTTGCCGTCTGCTTTGTCCAACTTTGTACTACAGGAAGAAACAAATAATTGGCTGGATTGATTGTCTTATGTCTTTTGGTCCTGCGAAGATAGACCTGTAGTTGTCTATGGACGTCTAAAAGGTGCAAGGTGCTCTCTTCTTTATTAGAGTGGTTAGGGAAGAAAGCTCATAAATCAATGGTTTGGGTTATGTTTGTCTGTGATACAACCTTGGATAAAAGAAGAGTGAGTTCACAAGGATACCCTATCCTTGTGGAAAACAATGTAAGGAGGCTCTGATGATAAAGCCTGAATCTCTGAAATCCTTCTGGATGAGAAAATGGCTACCAGAAAGAGTGTCTTCCAGGATAAAAACTTTAGGTCACAATCCATAGAGGGTTCAAAGGGAGAATGTGTCACTGCTTGAAGAACTAGGTTCAGTCCCAAGGAGGTGTCACATCCTTCAATGGAGGCTTTAGCAGAAGACTGCCTCTTAGAAATGATTTACAAAGGCTATGAGAGGCTGAGGAACATTCATCCAGGCCATTATGAAAATTAGAAATAGTAGCCAGTTGTATTTTGATAGTGGAATGAAAAGCTCCAGCATTAAACATTGAGGATAAAAAGTCCAGCACTACGGAAGTTGTAAAAGGATTTATTTGTTTTTCAAGGGCCCAAAAAGTGCATCTCTTGCACTTACTGGTGCACAGCTTTCTGGTGGAAGGTTTGTGGGATGATAAAAGAATGTGGCATACTGGGGAGGAAATATTTGGATGCCTAGCAAATAATTGAACTGGAGGAACCATGCAGTCAGCTTAAGGTTCAAAATGTTTAGGTGAGCAAGACCACTCAGATGGGACAGAAGATCTGGCACTGGGTCCAGAATCATCAAGAGCTGTCAAGTTAATTTTGGCCAAAGAAACCGGAACCAAATCTGTTGAGGCCAAAAGGGAGCAATGAGGATTACTGTACTCTTCAACCTGCTGCTTTCTGTAAATATTTTGGAAGTAGATGTATAGGTAGAAAAGCATATAGGAGACCAGGGGGCCAATGGTGGAGAAGAGAATCTCTTGTTGACTCTCCCTGGGGGGGGGGGATTAAGGCAAAGTAGTTGCTGCATTTGTTGTTTAGGGGGGATGTGAAAAGATCTCAGCAAGGTTGACCCCCAAAGACAGAAAATAATTTTTGATACTTTCAGATTGAGAGACCACTTGTGAGGCTGAAGGATACATCTGCTCATCTTCTCCACAATCACGTTGGAGCTCCCTGGTATGTGCATTGCTATTAGAAAGCAGTTGGAAGAAATCAGCCACTGCCACACTCTGAGTGCTTCTTGACAAAGGGGGTAAGACCTGGTTCCTTCCTGTTTGCTGATGTACCAAACTAATGACATGTTGTGTGTTTGAATTGCAGTAGTCCCTTGAGGAAGTGATGTCTGAAAGGTCTGCAACGTGAGAAACACAGCTCTTATCTCTAGAACACTGATGTGCAAGTTGGCCTCTATAGAAGACCAAGTGACCTGGACCGTCTTGTCCAGATAATGCCCCTCCACCCCATCTGGAAGGCATCCATGGTCACTGTGGTTGTGGGCTCTGGAAAGTCAAAGGGACGACCATGAAGAACTTGATGTGAATTCATCCACCAAAGATCTGTCGTGCGACATTTGGTGATCAGGACTTGTTGTGATAATGGGTGATGAAGTGTGGACCACTGGGAAGTTAGTAGCCATTGAATTCTCATGTGAAATCTTTCTAGTGGCACCAGAGTTATAGAAGTTGCCATGGATCCCAGGGCTTGCAAGACTAAATGTGCTGGAACGTTGTTCCTGAGGATTAACTTTTGAACCTGAATTACAATTCTTTGTGATGATCTGGGGGGAAGAGTTACTGTCATTGTCTGAATGTCTAATACTGCCCCTATAAACTCTAAATTTTGTGTTGGCTGAAGGATACAATGTGATTTTTCTAGGTTACTGTTATCCCCAGCTGAGCACAAGTGCTGAGGGTGTAGTCCCTGGCTATTATCAGCTGATGCTTGGTTGTAGCAGTTATGAACTAGCTGTTCAGATAGGGAAACACATAGATTCCTTGTAGTCTCAAGTGAGCCGCTACTACTGCTATGCATTTGGCAAACACCCTGGGGGCTGTGGTGAGTCCAAAGGGCAGTACTCTGAATTGGTAGTAACTGGCTCCTAGTCAGAACAGGAGGAACTTTCTTGTCCATTTTTATGTGGTAATACACATCTTGAAGGTCTGTTGAGCACATCCAGTCATCTTTCTTCAGAATGGGAAGAATAGACTGTTCCATGACCATGTGGAACTTTGTTTGTCAAACCAATTTGTTCAGTATACTGAGATCCAAAATTGGTTTCCAGTCCCCTGTCTTCTTTGGCAATAAAAAGAATCTTGTGTAAGTTCTGGATCCTTCTTGGTCTGGCTGGACTTGTTGGGTGACCCTTTTGTCCATCACTTTTTGGATTTCTTGTACTGCTGCATCCCTCTGATTGGGTGGAACAGTGGGGATTTTCTTCTGAAATGAGAGAGGTTGAGAAAAGTGAATGGTATAACCTCTGGATATGATCCATTGCACCCAAGAATCTGTTGTTATGTCTTGCCAGGTATTTAGGTGCAAGGATAAGTATCCCTTGACTGCCTCCAGAGGAAGACAATCAGGTCTCTCTTCAGATGTGCAGAAAGGGCTTGCTTGGGAAACAATTCCTGAAGCCCCAGTTTTGTGGACCACCTCTGTCGAGAGGACAGCGTCTCCCATTCTGGTTCCTCCCTCTCCCCCTGGGGGAACTGCCTCCACATGTACCTTGGAAAGGCCCTTGGGATTTTTTGAACCACATTTTACCACCACTCCCCTCATTCCTGGACCTTTGGAGGAGTGGAAAAACGTAAGCCAACAGCAGAAAGGGTCTTACCATCTTTCTCATGCCTTGACAAGGTTTCTTTCACTTTGGAGCCAAATGATATTCCGTCAAAAGGAGCATTGATGAAAGAAGAATTGAATGGTTCTGCAAACTCACAAAGGTGCATCCAGGCATGTTTCCTAATGTCTACGACTGTACCTGTGGCTCTAGATGCCCCTTTGGCTGTATGTACTATCAGCCTCATGGATGAATTGTCAAAGCCTCTAGGGTGGCTAACTGGGAAGCCACTTTGTCTAGGACTCCCTCAGCTATAACTTCTGCCAGTGTGCCTGATAATTCCTCGATCAGATCCCACTGGAGTCTGGTGAAATGTGCCAAGTAGTCAAGAACCTTATGGCAAAGGCCATTGAAGTGTAGACCCACTTCTCGAATCTGTCTATAGCCTGGGACTCCCTGTTTGACAGATGGACAGAGGAACTCTCCTCAGCCAGTTCCTTTTTAGAGGCAGCCACTTTGACCATAGCATCAACAGCCATATCCTTGGTCCAAAATGTTTGTCTTCCGATGCACAAAGTATTTTGTCTGGTCTCTTGGGTATGGGCTCAAAAGAGTCAGGGGCCTTCCATGCCCATTGTGAAATCAACTGAATGAGTTCATCAGCAAGTGAAGTCACCCAAGAGGTAAATAGCTGAGTGCCAAATGCCTGCAGGTAGACAGACTCCTCACAGGAAAAGTTTTGGGGCTTCCAGCCAATTCTCTGCTTCAGAATTTCCAAGATGTCTCCAAAGGAGACATCTTCATGGGGTGACCATGGGGACCCTTCCCCTTCATCAAAATCTGTATCTACAGTGAGCGATTCCAGGGCTGAATCCAAGTGCTTCCTCTTGCACTTCTTTTTGTTTGGGATCTCCTCAGGGGGATAATTTGGGGAGGTATCAGAGGATGACAGTATCTGTGGTTGTGACACCTGATGCTTCAGCACCCAATGTACCTGTGGAGAGGCATGTGAAATAGTAGAACTAGAGGGAGGAACCTGTTCTGATGGGGGTAGGCACCAACTGAATCTCTGCTAGAGAAATGTCTGGTCCCCCTGAATTGGGAAGGGAGTCTGGAAACAAGAAAGACTGCTTCAGGACTGTGGCACTCCCTGTTCTGAAGAACCAAGCCTTGAGGCCAAACTGACTTGACTTGAGCTGAAGCTCCAAGGAGCAAGGACAGCTCCGAAAAGCCTGGAGTTGAGGTCTGCTCACCGGAACCTACAGGGCAGCTATGGCTCTGGGAGATCTCCAGTTCTGAGATAACCAAGGAGCTCAGAGTAATTGTTGGCTCCGTAGAAGCGAGCAACTCTGGAATCAACACCATTGAACCAGGAAGAACTGGAATAGAAGACTCTAAGAGCTCCAAGGAGGTTAGAGAAGGAGTAGTCAGTGGGGTGAAGGAAGATGTTTTGGTATCAAGACCAGAAGGAATTGGTACCAAAGATGGACCTGAAAGCCCTCTAGCCCATAAAATTTTATTCAGTAGCCTCTCCATGTCCAGTTCCATGAGGCTTTTTCTGGAGCAGATGGTCAAAGCTAAAGGTGACTTAGGCCTCTACAAAAATACCTTTGGTAATTCCCCAGCAAAAGGATCAATTGAAGGGGAGTAAGATGTTCTAGGTTTAACAGTCATAGTCAATGGGACAGAAGCCAAATCCTGTGTCGAGGCCTTCAACGTTGAAGGGCTTGCAATTGTAGTCGGTGCCGAAATTGAAGTTTTCGGCACCAGTGACTCGGAAACAGAGGCTTTTGTTTCCAAGGGAACAGTTGGAACCAAGCTTTTTAATTTTTTGGCTTTTGGAACCAACAGGGAGGTTGGAATCGATGAACTGCATTTTGTACCTTTGTCAACAGAAGAAGTTGAAGATGAAGATGAGATATCTATTTCAGCTTTATCAGCAATGGATAAGGCTTTTCTAAAAACTGATGGCAAAAGTACTTTTAAAATTAGTTTGTTACACCTTTCCACTAGAGCACGGTGGCTAACAGCATGACACATCCTACAATCTTCCTGTAAATGATGAGGACCAAGGCAATATAATATACACATAGGGCATGAAAATCTGACAGGGGAATTTTATGTCCACACTTCTGGCATTTTTTGAAGCCAGAGAGCTCCTTACCCTTTTCAGCCATGACAAGCAGTGAAAAACAGTTATAGAAAAATTGTTAAGGAAGTCTCACTTCACAAGGGACAGGAAAAGTGACAGCAGAAGAGATAATATTATCTTAAATTTTTATATTTAAGATAAAGGATACAAGAGAGAGAGGGAAACCATCAATGATAGTGGGGAAATACACAAATGATAATTAGAAGTGTAAAAAGAAGTAAGACAGAAAAATGTAGACAGAAACTACAAGGAAAGGACAAAAATTTTATTTAAATCTAGTAGTAATTGAGAGCAATAGCTAGACAGAACCATTTCTGAAAGTGGCAAATGAGATCTGAAGTAACTGAGAGAGTCGGATTTTGGGTAGAGGTATAGCTCAACAGTTTTTGGCTGGCATGAGTTGTAGCAACGGCCGAGTCGATTCCGACATTGGAACCAAGCCCATCTGTCAAAGATGGAATGAAGTTTGACAACATCAGATCAATCAGTTGCACTAAATTTCAGGACTGTTCTTTTGCAAGTTAGGATTAATTACAGTTTGGCTTTCAGATAAGGATTTTACAGTACAGCAAAAGGCTATTTTTCTTTTGTTTTGTTATTCTTTTTACAGTGGCACTGTAATGAGAGTCATAGGGTTTAGGCAGCTATGATATCTATGGTACTAAATACAGAGACAGGTTACACAAATGGGGGGGTATATTCCCTGAGGATGGTTCAGGTGCTATGCTGTCCAAATTAAAAATACAATCAGCAGAATGCTTTCTATTGGTTATCAAACTGAAAATACAACCTACACTGTATTTGTTGGGAGATCCTCACGGACACTTAATTCCTGGATTAAGTTTAGTTTTAGTTGTTGGCACTGGTTACAGTTTAGCAGACATAGATAAGATGTATAGTTCACTATCTTAGGTACTCTATTTGCAGGGAGATCCTCACGGACACTTTAGTTCCTGTATTAAGTTTAGCTTTAGTTGTTGGCACTGGTCGCAGTTTAGCAGACACAGAGAAGATGTATAGTTCACTATCTTAGGGATGTAGAGCACAGTATGCCATGGTACCATGCAGCAAGGGTAGAGGATGCAAGGATCTTTTCATTACCATGTGGGAAGTGTAGTTAGAAAATCCTTCTACATCTCATAACTACTTGTCAAAAGCATCTCTTCTAAAACCAAGGTGGTAATTGTTGCCTTATACTCTACCCTTGTCAGACCCACTATAGATTATAATTCACCCTTTCACAAGTATTTTACTAAAACATCAAAAACCTTGAAAATAAAACAGAGGTCCCTAATGAAAATTATCTCTGGTCTCAAAAACACATAGATACTAAGAGAAGCTGGTATCATTTTCTCTGTGCTCAGTGTCATATGATGTGTACCTCACTAATCATTCCCTCATGGATCCTACTGCTCTTGACATCCATTTCCCAATAAGTCAAATAGTGCAGCCAATGGGTCTATATTAGAACATCGAAGTTTCAGAACTTTGAATGTTCTAATATCGACACCTAACAAGTGAAAGCTGAAAATAGCGAAGTTTTAGATAACCAAATTCTTTCCTAGGGAAAGAATTCAATTGTCCATTTCTGTCGCTTCACTATTTTCAGCTCTGCGGTGGAAAGTTATGGTCGGGTTCAGGTAAGTGTGTGATTGAGTGGACATGAGTGTTAGGGTGGGATAGGTGAATTACGGTTAGGGCGCGGGTCAGGTAAATGTGCAAATGTGTGGACGTGAGGGTTAGGGTGGGATAGGTGAGTTAGGGTTAGGGCACTGGTGAGGTGTGTGTGCGATAGTGACGGACCTTAGGGTTAGAGTTTGGGTTAAGGTAAGTGGGTAGATAGTGGTGTATGTACAGTTTAGTGTAGGTTTAGATGTAAGATTTTAGGTGTATGTGTGTGGATTGCTGTTTGTTTGGTGTGTTTGTGTTGTGTGTATGTGTTTTGGAACAGCAAATTTTTCCCTAGGAAAAAATTTGATGATCTAAATTTTTGGTCTTATCGGTTTTTGGTTACTTGGTGTCGATATTAGAACATTCGAAGTTCTGAAACTTTGATGTTCTAATATAGACCCCAGCCAACACTACAATAAGAGACCTCTCAGCCTACATCAGGAAATAAATAAAATTCAAACGAGGGATAGTTTCTTCACTCATCTCTCCCAACATGTCAAGCAATGACTATGGTCCTTCAAACATAGCATGGGTCACTAGATGGTCACCCTAAAAATTTACTCTTGGCCTTGCCCTCCTTAGAATGGGTAGTAGAGCCTGAGGGTAGTTGTTGGCAAAGTATACATGACCTCCAGTGAAATTGCCTTGTATATTCTCTGATCCTATGATCCCATGAACCTTAGACTATAATTCCCAGTAGAAGCATGATTAACACCCCAAGGAGGATCAAAGTAAGAAAAATCTGTTTAATTTTTAAATCAAAGGAGTGTGTGTGTGTGTGTGTGTGTGTGTGTGTGTGTGTGTGTGTGTGTGTGTGTGTGTGTGTGTGTGTGTGTGTGTATTCTGTGTAATTTCTATGGAACAAATAGCCTTATATTTTGAATCATAGACATAGCACTGAACCAACTAAAAATATGTACAGTATGGTAATCTAGAGAATTAATGTTTACCATGTGGAGAAAATGTTTTACCAGTACAGTAGGAGTAAATATTTGAATGAACTCAGAATGTCATGTAAATCAGACCCAGGATACAGTGGTAGAGCTGCACCAAACAGGGACAACCATTTTACACTGAAGATCTGCAAAATACTAAATAGAAAATTATTTCACCATATTCAGAAACATGAATCAAATATTTTTTTATCAGCTGGATGCCTTCTGCATGCACAAATTTTAGTACTGTGGTGATGCTCTCTGCTATTTACCTAAGTACAAATGGTGTCATGTAATGTACTGAAAAATAAGATAGAACCTACGGTACTATAATCATTTATCACTAATCTGTCAGTGCTAACTGGCCAGTTGTCAACACTTGCAGCAACGATTTTTCCCCTTATCAAACAACCCCTTAAAAGAGAATACCTGTTACACCACAGCCATCTCATCTGATAATGGCTGATGTTGATTAGGCCTTCACTTTGCTGCTGAAGGTATGGCTGTGAAATGTGGATAATGTAATTTCTGAGATGATACATGTCCCTGTTTCGCTGAAATTATTTAACGTCTTCTGGATGTTTAGTCAAGAGACAAAAATGCAGTCAGTAGTAAACTATTCATAGCTAGTGGAAAGCATTTGCACAAACACACAGACGCACAGACACACACACACACACACGCACACAGACACAGACACACACACGCGCACGCGCGCTATTCATTTAGAGACACACATGGACTCATATGTACACACTGTGTATATGAACTTGCATTGTACATAAAGAAACAATTGCTTATAAGCTACAGATTTTGGATATAGGCCACTTTCTTGTTAAAAACTTCATCTGGAAAGGCTGTATTCCAAGTTAAAGATGTATGTGCATCTTATGAACCTACATATGCAGTGCAAACAATAAAATTCACTGTCTGCCTTGGAATATTCACAGAAGGTTGAGGTTTTGACCCAGTTATAGCCTTTAGTCACCCATGAAACTGAAAAGAGGCACAAGTGCTTAATGGTCTTAGGTAGTTATCAAATGAATAAACAACTGTACTTGAGAGGGAGCTACAGAATAGACATATCACAGTCACAAATCAACACCAAATTCTCAGAGTACACATGCTTGTGAGTCTTAAAAAGAAGGTGGATCAGTAAGCTGAGGACAAATTTAATTCCACATTTTACTGTGGATACTGCATAAGCATGCTTAGCTCTTCCATATATCATCATTTTTGAATGCAGTAGTATGTTCTAGAAAAAAATATGCTCATGGAGGCATTTATTCAAACCTGGCTATTCAGTGCTTTAAATTTACTTACACTTAACATCAAATTACAATGAACACAAACTTCTAACTGAGGTAAAAAAACGCTTCCCTCCAGACTATGTTGTCTGATTGTTAAGTACATGTTACTTATTGATCATGATAGTTGTGTGTAACAACATATTAATCATCCGCAGCAGTTGTGATTGCAGAACAGTAGCCCTTTTAGCTACAAGGATCGCCTATCAGCCATTAATTAAAACCTTTAAAATAGCATGTATCACAGAGACTTGCGAAATTGGGAATTACTTCCTTACCATTTATACTGTCAGATTATATTTCTTTAGTGCATAAAGTCTGCGTTTGTGTTATATGTAGTTGCTATAGAGTGCCTTTTCAATTCTTTTAGAGCAGCTGTCTTCCCTTCATTACATAACAGGTGAGGTGTATGCAAAAAGAAAGAATACATATCTGACTCCTAAAGATGTTAAGAAAAGTCTGTACAGTAGCACACACATCTATATTTCTGTGCAGCAGTTTGTACTTCTTATAAATATAATTTTTTCCAGTAGGCACTGGTATTAAAGAAAGTGCTTTAGATTGAAATCAAGAGATGTAGTAGTATTGGGTATGTACTGTAAATTAATTAATTTGTGTCTGAAGAAGAAGGCAACATCATTTTGGTTACCTCGAATAGTGTCACTGAATGCAAAATCCTGGCTAATACTCCCCATGACATCATATTGAATGTATGGCCATAAAGACAAAATGACTGGACAGGAAAAAATAGAATATCAGACATGCAGTACTGGCTTCTTACTTTACAACATAATTTACAGCATTATCTTCTGCAGCAGAGATGTTAATAAAATATACTGAGAAAAAAAATTCACATACCTTTTAAAAAAAGGCTAATTGGGTTCTTTCTTTTGTAAACAATAAAGCTCATGATATATGATATTTATACCTGCTGAATGGCACTTATTTATAGATCCAAATGTGACATTTGAGGTTTTGATTTAGAAACCAATCATTTCTCAGAACTTGGTATGTAAGCTATGACTTTAAATCATTGAAGTACATTAAAACGTTTTTATTTTATTTATTTATTTTTGTAGAATGTGAAACAAGTCTCAACAAGAAAAACAGAAATAAATAAATAACACCAATGGAAATACTAAACAGTCTTTTATTCCTATCACTCCAATATCTGCCTGGAAATTAAAAGTGTTAGACTCAGGTCATGGAAGATCTGCAGGTTACATTGGATTAGTTCAGCATTCATCTCCAAATAAAAACACAAGGACACAATGAACAACATTGTCAAGTTTTTATTTTATTTATCTATTTAACATTTTGTTGACTGGGAAAGTCCGACTAGGACAGGGGCCTATTTTCAGCGGAGGCCTGGGGAGAAATGCTCCAAACGTAAAAAATAACTATCTCCAGAACAAGTTTGCATTTGTAAAAGCTTAACATTTCTGAAAAAAATTGCTGGACTCAAGCAATAGATTTCCCTTGCTGATTAGTATGTTGATTGCATGGAAAATGTTGTCCAATAATTTATCTCTCTGAGCTGGTAGGATGGAATATAAACTGAAGATTTCGGAAGAAAGTCCGATATGTGATGTAACCTGATAACCTTACTGCACTCCCCCTCAACCTTCCCTCATCAAATATAACTCCCCCTACTATCACTAGGGAGCAGGTCCTTAATGCTCTCTCTAAGACCAAGAACACTCCATCAATGGGCTCAGACAATATCCCAGGATGCCTTCTAAATAGCATGAAACATGACCTATCAGGGCCTCTGAAATTAACATTTAACTGTAGCATCCAAACAGGCTTCGTGCCTCATAAATGGAAAAAAGCAACAGTCATCCTTCTGCACAAAGGTGGGCCATCTACAGACCTTGGAAACTACAGATCCATAAGTCTCAATAGTCTTGTATGTAAAGTCATGGAAAGAATTATCATGGAGATGATCAACAGAGATATAATAAACCTCCAGACACTGGACCCACCCCAGTTTGGTTTCGTCAAGGGCAGATCATGCCTACTCAACATGGTGGACCTCTTTGAGAAGGTCACCAAAGCAATGGATGAGGGCAACCCTGACCTGGCCAAGGCATTTGACACAATACCCCATTCAGGCATTGTTGGCAAACTCAGGAGGTTAGGTACAGACCCGTATGCCACCTGGTGGATAGCCAAATGGCTCACAGGCATGACCCAGGATGTTAAAATTGGGGAGTCTACCTCTATAAAGAGGCCATTTACAAGTGAAGTCCCTCAGGGATCAGTCCTTGGACCGCTCCTTTTTGGCATTTACTTTTCAGAAGTCAAGGCCAATGTCAGTGGTCTCTGGCTGACTAAATTTGCAGATGATTGCAAATTAGGAGCTATTATTGAATCTCATACTGACACAAATGTTCTCCAGGAGGGGCTGACACAGACACACAATTGGTGTCAGAGTCATGGACTAAAACTAAATGCCAAGAAGTGCATAATAGTATCCTTTGGGAAGTCACCCATCCCTAGTAACTATCATATTGACAACACACCCCTTAGAGTTGACCCAGTAGTCAGGGACTTAGGGACACACATAGATAGTAATCTAGCCTTTGATCATCATCTATCTACAGTGGTGAGAAAATCATTCTATGTCGTGCAACTTATAAACAAAGGCATGGCATCTAAGTCCAAGGTAGTCATTGCTCCACTGTATTCGGCATTCATCAGACCTATCATTGAGTACAATGCCCCTTTTGGTATGTATCTAAGCAGACATATTCAACAATTGGAATGTCCACAGAGGTTCCTCACTAAAAGAATACAGGGCGTAAGTAATATATCCTATGCAGACCAAGGCCCTATTCCTGTATTCTATCTCCTACAGGCTCTTGAGGGGAGATCTATGCCTAGCATACAGGGAATTGTCAGACCCCACTCTGATGGACCTTTTGCATATCCACAAAGGAAACAATACCAGAATTACCTGTTCCAAAGACTTAAACCTTGCCTGTTATATAAATAGGACCTACTGGAGAGATAGATATGTATCCCAGAGACTGTCCCATCTATGGAACAGGCTGCCTATCCACATGAAGCAGAGTTCCTCCCTAACCCAATTCAAGTGCAACTTGGATAATTGGAAGGGAAACCAGAAATTCATCCCTGGTTTGGCACCTATGTCGCTAATGGAAATAGGTAACCTGTAAATGGTTCTTCTCCCAGGCCCATGCTTACACTTATCAAGGGTGTCAGAACTTGTCAGAGATCTGGGATGCATGGCTAGGCTTAAAAAGGCCCTTATGGTCATTAGCCTAGTAAACACCTATGAACCTATGAACACTCTGACTAATCCAGTGAGAGAACTGCTTGTGTTATATGGGCTTTGCATTTCACAGCTTGGTTAGTTGTCTCGTACTGTAGAAACAGAGCACACCATGGTTGACTATTCAGACAACAATTATTTAATTGCAGCTAAGATGTTAAGGGGCAAGAGTATGATGCCATGACTTAAAGACAGGATTATATGAACTTCTCAACACACATCAGATATGATATTTGACTCTCTTAGGTTCATGTATGGCATTACTCATGCCATATTCATCAATGCAATTGATATGGCAATTATATTGGACATATTTCTGCAATGTGCATGTGTCACAACACATTCATACTTATATGCTGTTACACCAACATCCATATCTGTCCATGTTTATATACACCTGTGTTACTAGTGCCATCAAAGATTTGGGTTCACATATTGTTGAGACTATCAAAGACCATCTAGAAGTATCTGAAACCACAATTTCACAATACGCAGTCACGACTGTGCTTATGCCTGTATCAGTTTTTGATGTGGTGTCAAGATTGTGGGACACATCCCATATCATGTTCAGAAATATAGACCATGGTTATGTGCACATAGAGAGATTGTGGCTATGCTCCTCCCTTAATACAGTACACCCTGCAATCTTGTCTACTTGTATGGACCTCTTCAATAGATTTCAACCTGCATCATCACCAGTGATGACATTTTGCTTTCCCAGAAATGGTCCATTACTTCTGTTTCTGTGGCCGTCTCTGGTGTCTGAGTACAGCACTATGGTAGGCAAGTTAGTGTGGATATGCTTACCAGATAAAGTCATCTGTGTTATATCCTGACACCATCTCGCTTACAACTATTTCAGGGGTGCTTGTGCTGTGTACATGATGACTGATTCCAAACACAATGTTGCACATTCTTGTAGTTGTGTACAGTGCTCTGATGTACAGCATATACCATCCATTTGCATTAATAAATGCTTATGTGTATGTGCCTGTGGCTGTTACTTCAGTTATGGTGGGTATGCATTAGAAAACGGCTTCTTTATTTTCAACAAAAAAAATTATTAACAGGTAAAAGGTGTAGCAATGGGGGCTACAGTAGCCCCTGCTTTTGCCAACCTAGTTATAGGTTGGTGGGAGATGGAAATTTTAACTGTTTTTCCATATTACAGTGATATTATTTTATATCACTGGTTTATAGACAATTTGTTTTTATAGTTAAAAATGATGGCTTTAATCTAAATGAATTTATAAATGTTTTGAACAATGGTTCTGTTTTTTTAAATTTGTGTTAGGTGACCACAGGAATGTGGTCTGTTTTTTAGATGTTGATCTAAGTCAGGATAGCAATATGTACAACTTTGGATAGCAATATGTACAACTTTGTTAGTTGAGTACATCATAAAGACACGTTTTCTAATATTTTTCTAATATTTATGTGCATTACAAAAGTAGTCATCCCATACATATAAAGAAGAACATTCCATGAGGTCAGTTTATTGGAGTTTCATGAATGGTGAGTCTTGATTTTGAAAATGAAATTAATTTTATTACCAACTTGTTTCTTGAAAGGGATTATTCAATTGATTTACTGAAAATGTAGCACTTTAATTCATACACAAAGATTACATGAATGAAATGAAATGGTTTTACCAAAAAGAATAAAACAGAAATTATTTCAGTGGAAACAGGTTTGGATACTACACCTAGACATTGTCTTGATATGAGTGCAGATAATGTTACAATAAAAAGCATATTTTGTAACACTTGCAGTTATAATGGGAAATGAGGACCTGGCTAAAGTGTTAGGTAGTTTTCCTAATTTTGTATGTAAAAAAACATAGCAACCTTAAGCAGTTGCTAGAATGTGATGATGCTAAGTTAATTTTACCCCCTACTCAAAAAGGATATGGTACATAAAAGTGTCATAGTTGTAATATCTGTAGGTATATACATGAGGGTCCTTATGCAGGTTTAGAACATCTTGACTATAGCATCAGAGTTCCACGCAGAGTTAGTTGTAATACTGCTTTATGCTTAGGCTGTCCAGCATTTTATGTGGGCATGACCACAAGGAGTCTAAGTAATAGAATTAAGGAACATTTATATGCCATTAAGGTTAAAAATGAAAACACTGCTTTATATAAACATTCTGTGTATTATTCTGCTTATAAGAAGTTTACTTTTACCATCTCAGAAACAATTAAGGAAGATCTGAGGGGTGGTAATTTTAAGAACCATTTTGAAAAAAGGGAAGCTGAGTGGCAGGTGCATTTATCTGCCTACCATCTGCCTGATCTCAATGATAATATAAATATAAAATGTTTTTTAATAGATAGAAAATTGGTCATCTAAATATTTGGATAGTAAAGGGCTAAACTTGTTTTGTCATGAGGCTGTCTGGTTTTATTGTTCATTGGATTATTGCCTAATTATTTTATTGGTGCTGTTCATTCCTTGGGTGACTTGAATTTTGTGTATATAAAAATGAACAATGAAACATTTGGTTTTTAATTCTTTCTGATGAAGTCTATAGACAAATAGCAAATGATAAAGGACTCACTGTACTAAAAATATGCTTTTGGTGTGTTCTCCTCTCTGCGCATCTAGTGCTTTTTATTTTTCTATGTTTGGTGAGATGGGGAGAAATGGCTACTAAAGGTACTTGTAGCGGTATGGAGAAAAAGGTGTATCCCATATGACTGGATAGTAAGCATACTAGTGCCAGCGCTCAAGAACAAAGGGGGCATTTGCAACTGTGGACAGTACAGAGTTATCAAACTCCTGTCACATTGCATGAAAGTTATGGAGAGGGTGATAGATAAATGAATATTACACAGTACAGTAATAGAAAGTGAGATAGCAGATGAGCAGTTTGGATTCAGATCAGGATGCAGCATAACTGACCCAACATTTGCAGTGAGACAGATACTTGAGAATAAGCTAGAAATGAAGACAGAGTCCAACTGGACATTCATAGACTTGGAGAAAGCATATGACACAGTCCCAAGAAAGCTCATTTGGGCAGTCCTGCAGTAGTTCAAAGTCCCAGAAACATTTTTAGAATTAGTGCACGCTATATACAAGGACCCAGTGACTCAAGTACAAACAGTGTTCATCCTCACATAGGGGTTCCCAGTGGGAGTGGGTGTGTATCAGAGTTCAGCTCTGAGTCCACTCCTCCTCATACTGGTGATAAACTACATTAGGAAAAGTTGCTGTATGCAGGCAATGTGGCATTACAGGCAGACTCTGAGCAAGAACTTCAGCAAAGGATAGGGAAATGCAATGCAAAACTGAAGGCGCATCAGATGAAACTGAGTACAGGTAAGACAGCTACAATGGCAGCAAACAGGGGAAAACAGAACAAGCTAAGAATTTAGATACAAGGAAAAATAGTGGAACACGTTTACAGCTTCAAGTATCTTGTTCAGGCCTCAGGTTAAGGAGAAGGGACGTTTGAATGAGTAGGTCAAAGCTAATATCAGAGGGTCTACATCCAACTTGCACAGACTGTCAGGTGTATCGTATGACAGAAGAACACCAAAGAAGCTGAGATCAGTGCTGCCCTGATAAAGCTGTGTGGAATAAAAAGAATAAAAGTGCTCAGTTAAAAAACAAGTAGTTAAAACTCGTGTCTGGCATTCCTTCCCTGTTTGCTTTTGTAAGATTTTTTGAGGTTTATTTGATTTTTTTTTATTCTATGCCACTTTTTTTTGTCCTATAGTTTCATTTAGCTGATTTTTATTCGCAGATATTTAGTCTAATATATCCAGAGAAAATAGATCTGATTTTACAAACAATGTCCTTTCTTTAATATCTCAGAGGACATATATTAGATATTGGAAATGTTTGTTTATTTTATTTCCCTTTGTTCATTTATTCCCATTTTTTTACCGGGAAGTGTCCTATTGGGCCTTGCTTGGCATGTTTTTAGCAGAGGCCGAGGACAAAACTTCCATAAATACAAAGCTCCAAAAAATTCATATAGTACAATTAAAAAGGACAATTTAAGGAATGCATGTGGTAAACAATAAGAAAAAAACATTAACATATAGAAGTTTTTTGATCAAAGTACCAAGAATGGAAAATAAAAATATGTTACCAGGGCTTACTGCTGAATTAAATGCCTGCTAATGCAAGCAGTGCAAAAGCTAGCACTACAGGTAACATTAAATTAATACTTTTGTGCAGATTACAAATAGAACAACACCAGCAACAAGCTGGATATATCCTGAGTTCTGATGTTTATCAGCTAAGACTTGTGGACACAACCAATTAAGTTGAGATATTTATATCACATTTTCTTGAAGTGAATTATTTATATTGTGCTGCATAAATCTCATCAAACAATCTGTATATGACTCACTAAAAGAAGACAACAGAAGATAACAGAAGGAGAATCTTCTCTAATGTCAATATAGCCATTACCTTATAGGGCTTTTCTTGAGTCAAATGATATATGAGATATTAAAACTAGTGCAATCTGAATATTATTTGAAAAGTAGAAGTCATTTTAAAGTAGTTTAGCCCTCATTTATAGCTAAGGCATTTTCCTGGTATTATCCATGCATATAATCATTTCAGTTTACATGTACTTTTATTCATAAATTCTAAAGGGGATTATTTAGCTTCTGTTTAAGTCTTTGCAGAATGCTTTGTATGTTTTTGTTCAGGCCTCAAGTGTATACAGCTGCAGTAATGTGTCATCTTTCCGAAACATGGCTTCTCTGAATTTGAAGGCGATCTCAGCAAATAACCCAAGACAGTATATTTCATCAACGACTACAATGAATAATTTATTTCATGATTTGCTTGACAGAACATTTCATTTAAGATTTCCTACTTTTTATTAAAACAATCAGCTTTGAATACCTGCACTGTTTTTGTTACTTGTACATATTGCATTTGAAATATTATTCATTCGTAATTTCTATGCACATTTAGACTATCTCAGTGCATGGTTTGGAAATTACATTTGCTCTGATAGCTCAAAGACAACAAAAGCACATCATGTTGAAGACAGTCATATATGACCCATGGGCTTAAAAAGTGTACTGCTATGAGAATAGAACCCTCAATACCTCACCAGAACATACTCCTTATTCCTTGTATTTCTTTTTATTTCCTCTGTAGGTGTATGAGTGTGTGGGTGTGTGTACATGTGTGAGTGAGTGAGTGAGTGAGTGAGTGTGTGTGTGTGTGTGTGTGTGTGTGTGTGTGTGTGTGTGTGTGTGTGTGTGTGTGTGTGACTGAGAGTGTGTGTGTGTGAGTGTATGTGTGTGTGTGTGCGTGCGTGTGTGTGCATGTGTGCGTGCGTGTGTGCGTGTGTGCGTGTGTGCGTGCGTGTGTGCGTGTGTGTGTGTCTGAGAGTGTGTGTGTGTGAGCGTATGTGTGTGTGTGTGCGTGCGTGTGCGTGCGTGTGCGTGCGTGTGTGTGCGTGTGTGGGTGTGTGTTTGTTTCCTTGTTTAAGGTAAGAACTATGCACACATTTTTTAAGGGTACTAGCTTTATCACTCCAGGTTTTACTCAAAGGTTGCACTTTCTTGGATGAGTTAGTGAGAATAATGATATCTGCCTGAACTTTTCACATATCCAAGGACTGCTTCAAAATAAGATTTTTTTTTCTGTTCTACTGTTTTAAGTAATATTAGTGCATGTTGCAGCTTTCACAATGTAAACATCTTTTCTTGATCCTGTGAAAATAAGACAACTGATAAGGATCCACCGTGACAGTAAACACACAGCAGAGAATGGTTGCATGATGCCAGCACTACTTACCTCAGTTATATCATCCAGTCATCTAGCTTTGATTTCTGCCAAAACATACTTCAAATGATAGATGTCAATCACCTTCTAATAACTACTGAAACAGAATCATGGCTGTTGGCACTGCAACCAAGTAGTTCAAATTATTTTAGCTGACAGAAACTAGATTAGGCAAATAGTGTCTCCACAGCACATGCACAATGCAGAGACATACACTCAGTTGCCTGAGATTAAATATTCTACTAATCAATTAGATGTGAGCTGCAAAATCCTTAGGTTGAAAGCAGGCTATATTAGAATCAAAGCCTGCTGAATAAGGAAACAGAAATCATTACAGTCTAGTAAAAATGTGTTTGCCTGACGTGCTGGAAGGGGTGGAACCGAAAAAATAGCTAACCTGTAAGAACACAGGATGTACAATTTAAGGAGGGTATCAGATCACCTGATGATCTTCATCTAAATAAAATGATTCGATTCATATTACCTACAGACTGCTAAAATATGACGATAAGGATTTAATATTGCGTGCTGCTAGGCAACAGACTTCAGACGACTATTATTTTAACTGGGTCTTTAAGTGGTTCTACGAATGTCTTCTAGTACTCAAGGGATTCAAAGGCCTTAACTTAAAAGCTCAGTTTTGATATCCAGTAGTTATAAACGCCACTAAATGAGCCTAACATTTTATTTCCCTAGTCCTGCAGATGCAGAAATGTCATTAATGAAACTGAATGTGCAAGCCAGAAATTAAAAACCACAACGATCTGGCCTTTGGTATCTACATATTCCCTGCTCTGTTTCCTAACAGCAAGTATTACTAACTCACTGGTCATCATTCACAGTTCCATCAAAGTGCCAAGGCAAGACTACCAAAACACCCCTCTAAAAACCTCAGCAGACAAAAAAGGTGAAGTCTTATACCCACTTCTCAGGAATACTCTGTATTGAATACAATGTGAGACCTTAGTCTGTTCAACACACTGAACCATCTGCAGAACAAATTTGAAGTATTACGAGAAAGTGAAGATAGAATCCAGAATCCCGAAATGGTGATATAAAGGATATCAGCTGCCTGATATACTCTCAGCTGTTGATGACAATTGTTTCTTATCATTTCTCAATCACATCTGCAGTTGAACAACAACGGAATGAATCTCCATACCTTTGTTCAGGGCAGTTGCATAACTATCTCATTTAGTGATTCCTGTGTTAGTCCTCATGGTTATTGATTAATCAGATTACTTCATCGCATGCCTAACAAATGAACAATTGTGGAGGTATGAGATGGACTTCTTTGCATGTTTTTTTTAATAAGGCGGTTTACTTATTCACCTAGCACTCTCTACAGTACTGAACTTCAATTAATCTGTAGATAAAAAAAAAAAATTAAATTGCATTTGAATTTCATCTTTAATATACATTAAGGAAAATGCCCAGTGGTATGTACAAATGACTGACTCCTCTCCCAATAAGTTCACTCTGCGATCTCAGCACAGCACACTCTCTGCACCTAGTTTAACTGAATGTGTTTAAGTTATCAGTATACTGGGTAAACAAGCTATCCAGAGGGCATTATTTCCCCCTTTTGTACACTAATCATGCTCTGAGGTCTTACTTCAGTGTATTAGGCAGACATCAGCAAGTCAGATTTATGAGCTAACAGCTTAATTGTTTTTCTTATTTGATGTCACATGCTAATCTTGTTCACTATTAAATGAATCTAGGCAGAAATTACATCATATGCTAACATAATAATGTAAGAGGTTGGGGCATGTGCTTAATTTGAAGGAATTGCTTTTTTTTCTTTTATAGATTCTAGTAAATCGTCATCTTTGTTTTCTGCCAATAAGGATGGAATTAACTATAACAAATTTAAGAGAGCCATCCTACACAGCAAACTATTTACATTTAATTGTTTTCATGGATATGGAATGCAGATTAACTATGCAATCAAGATTGTGGTTATCCGTTAATGCTGATATACATGTGTGTGCGTGTGCATGTGCGTGTGTGTGTGTGTGTGTGTGTGTGTGTGTGTGTGTGTGTGTGTGTGTGTGTGTGTGTGTGTGTGTACTAGGGTGTATGCATGTATGCGCATGCACTGAGTGTGTACAGGTGTGTGCTCTACTGCTTAAGGTAAGATGCTTCTCCTGCAATCTGAGGATCAGCTATTTATTATAGATGAGCAAGTAATTAAATGTGAAACATGAAATGTTTAAGACATTGAGTTAAGACTTATCTAGCTCTAATAAATATAATAAGAAGGAATAAATTACTGACTAGGTGTTGAGGGTGTACAAACTTCTATATTACTGTTATTGAAAGCTGTGGTTTTATCAGACTTTTGCCCATATTTTTTAAGCTTGCAGATATTTCATTTCTGTGATTTCAGTGATTCCATCTTGTTGTTTCAATTTACTATGTCTCACATATATGGCTCAAACCAATAAAATAAGAATTTTGTTATGAATATCAAACAAACAATAGTCAGCTCTGTGTTTACCCACAAATCTGCATTTAATTGCAGCAATGGAGTTTAATTTCAGGCTGTTTAACCTTTTCATTTTTTCCATCAAGACTTAGATGCTTTATGCTCTTTTCAATCCCTTCATAAACCTATTTTATTTCCGTTTTCCTGCCCTTCTTCATTTTAACAAATAATGATTATTATTAATATTGTTATAATTTGCATTCGTTGTGAACATTGCAGAATTCTGCCCAACAAGAATTTGATTTAAGGATTTAAAAAAGAGCTCCTGTGTCTTTTATTGTAAAATATTTTTTTCCATATCAGGGTTTAATTGTGTGTTTGAGTGTTTTTTAATACATCTTGTAATAAGTAAAACATATTTAGCTTGAGAAAGAAGACTATATAGAAAATGTTCTATGGTTGTGTCATACATACTTTCTTCCTTAATGTAAGTCCAGCTGGGTGGAGCTAGTTGAGCAAGTAATGTGATTTGCTGGATTTTGCTGTGGTTACTAAGCACTAGAGAATGCATTATTGGAGATGAAACTATTTATGATTTATTAATATCAACATAATTTATTTGTGAGTGCTTGTAAATAAAATGGCTGAGTCAGTTTAAGGTTATGAATTATAGTACATGAAGCATCATGACTGCACCCAAAAATTATTGAGGAAAAAAGCAGACTTTTCTAAGAAAGGCACTTAACAGAGTTTGTTAAGCAATGTTCAGCATTGTTAAGCTTTAGTCTTATCCTGCAATATAAACAAAACCTACCAGAAAAGAGAGATGGGAAGCTGAAATTGTTTTAATAACTGTAATAAACTCTACTATGCACAAAAAGTACATGTGGGAGCACAGAGTGTATCACAGCTTTTAAAGCTGTCAGTGGGTAAAAGAAATATTTTGCATGAAGTCAGTGTCTTCAGGCATCACTAAATGTGTTACAGTCTCTAAAGCTGCAAAACATTTCATTTTCCAACGTTTTATTTTTTTTATTTACTTCTTTTTTCTATTATTTGTTGGTGGTTATATCTTCTTAAGATGGATGCCAAGGTTCAGCTCTTGAGCTTCATTTTGATGAGCTCTTCATCTTCATTTTCCAAATATGTAAAAACATATTTATAGTCAGAGACATTGAAACAGACACCTGCACAAACACGCATAAAAAGTAAGTAAAAATGCAAGAGAAAAGCTTGTAGACAATCATAATATAAAAAACTGAATGCTACCCAACCCTAATTCTTAAATTATAAAGTTTCTTTAAACAATATGTTAGTCTTGAAAGCCAGTAAAATTCGATTTTAAAATGGAGTTTGTCACTTACTTTTACATATATTATCATTTATTAATATTTATTTATTTATTTATTATGTTGTGGTATGAATTACTAAATATTTATGATAAGAGGTGAATGCATTTCTCCTGCAGTTTTTTTAAGTTTTTATTGTTAAAATGTAAAGTATTTGGAGCTCATTTATGTTCAAATAATGAGGTGTTTAAAAAAATGTTCAAAGTAATTTTTATTTGTTGGTTTCTATCATGTGATTTTTGCCTGAATATTTAAATCATGGGACTCTTATGAGTTATTAGTCATCAGCAGTATGGTTTCATGCCAGGAAAGAGCACTACAGATGCAATGTTTGCTCTGAGAGTGTTGAAGGAGAAGTACAGAGAAGGTCAGAATGAGTTGCATTGTGTCTTTGTGGATTTAGAGAAAGAATATGACAAGGTGCCTAGAGAGGAGTTGTGATATTGTATGAGGAAGTCGGGAGTGTCAGAGAAGTATGTCAGAGAAGTATATAAGAGTGGTACAGAATATGTATGAGGGTAGTGTGACAGCGGTGAGGTCTGCGGTGGGAGTGCCGGATGCGTTTAAGGTGGAGGTGGGATTACATCAAGGATCAGCTCTGAGCCCTTTCTTATTTGCAATGGTGATGGACAGGTTGACAGACGAGATCAGACAGGAGTCCCTGTGGACTATGATGTTTGCAGATGACATTGTGATATGTAGTGAGAGTAGGGAACAGGTGGAGGAGACCCTGGAGAGGTGGAGATATGCTCTAGAGTGAAGAGGAATGAAGGTCAGCAGGGCTAAGACAAAATATATGTGTGTGAATGAGAGGGAGGATAAAGGAATGGTGAGGATGCAGGGAGAAAAGGTGGGGAAGGTGGATGAGTTTAAGTACTTGGGATCAACAGTTCAGAGTAATGGTGAGTGTGGAAGAGAGGTGAAAAAGAGAGTACAGGCAGGATGGAGTGGGTGGAGAAGAGTGTCAGGAGTGATTTGTGACAGACGAGTACCAGTAAGAGTGAAAGGGAAGGTCTACAAGAGGGTAGTGAGACCAGCAATGTTATATGGGTTGGAGACAGTGGCACTGACAAAAAGGCAGGAGCCAGACCTTGACGTGGCAGAGTTGAAGATGTTAAGATTTGCACTGGGTGTGATGAGGATGGACAGGATTAGGAATAAGTATATTAGAGGGTCATCCCAGGTTGGAAGGTTTGGAGACAAAGCCAGAGAAGCAAGATTACATTGGTTTGGACGTGTGCTGAGGAGGGATGCAGAGTATATTGGGAAAAAGATGCTAAGGATGAAGCTGCCAGGTAACAGGAAAAGAGGGAAGCCTAAGATAAGGTTTATGGATGTGGTGAGAGAGGACATGCAGGTGGTTGGTGTGACAGAGCAAGATGCAGAGGACAGGAAGAAATGGAAACAGTTGATCTGCTGTGGCGACCCGTAATGGGAGCAGCTGAAAGAAGAAGAAGAAGGACTCTTATGAGTTATTAGTTCTGATGAAGTTCATAATATAAATCAAACAAAGGATCTTAATTAGCATTCAGTAAACTAGTAGTCTTGTACTTGGCTGTTGCTGTTTCTCTTGAAGTATAATCAGAGACCAGACTGTAATCTGTTAAGGGACAGAGTGACCAGGGTGTCATCCAGTTTGCTTTTGATACTAGTACATCAGTATAGGCTAAAATTGTCAAGTGTTATTATATTGCTACCCTTAATGTCTTTGCTGATAGACCTTTAACAGCAGTTGTAGAGGTAGGTGATAAGGACTTTAATAGTCACTGCAAAGACAAAAGTTGGTGGAGGTGTTATACATTTGATGTCATAATCAGGATGAAACCAATTTCACCAGCACTGATTAAGTGGTGAATGATGTTGGAAGCAGTGTGCATAGGTACAGGTAAGCAGGCTGTCACTTATTCTAGCTCCTACTATAAACGTTTGATGAAGTGAGGTTGTGCTGCATGTGAATATCTCTGCTAGTTGTAAACTTTGACTGTAAGATGTTGTTGATGTCAAGTTGGTGATATTTTATCCAGTACTCACAATCTGTGTATTTGCTATAGATACTGCCACCATCATGCTAAGACATGGAAAGTTCTTGTGTCGATATGGTACCTGCTGGAAATCAGAGCTAAGTTCTATGTCTTTTGCTACCATAAGAAGTATTAGATATCATGAGCCCCTTGATTAGTCTAGCTATTCAAAACTGTAATTGCTTGGTTAACTGTAGCTTAAGTTTAGATGCGTATGAGATAAGCAAAAAGTGAATTTGACCTGCAGGCAATCAACAGAAAACATGTTATGAAAAAAATTGTGTATTGTCATGAAGAGTATTCCCTTGAGGGAATATTTGGTATACTATCTGAAATAGAAATTATTTTCCTTAAAATAAGTTGATTTCTTAATCAAAATAATAATGCTTACGGAACCTCTAATGAGAGAAAAGTATCAGAAGGTATTACATGCAAAACTTTTGAATGCAACGTTTGTCCCATTACCTCGCTATCTCTTTTTTCAATGTGATTACAATATATATCCATCAGCAGCTTTTAGAGTATCTCAGTGACACAAATATCTTTTCAGGTATACAGTAGGGGTTGGAGTATAACCGTGGCATTGTATGGCTTGATATGGTAAAATATGACAAATTACATCTGGACAAAGGCAGTTCCAATGGTGCAATATATCCTGACCTATCTAAGGTCTTATTATCCATGTCAAGCTTCTATACTTTATGAATTGTCTAGCTGATTTGCATTCGGATGCGTTTCAGATTGCCTTACAGATTATACACTAGTCGATGTAGTTGCACCACAGTTTTCCATGCTAGGCCCATTACTATTCACTCTTTGTGAAAGCTATGGAAACATGTAACATTAAACTCATCTGATATGCAGTTGGTCCATCCTTCACTCTGTCAGATAATTCTATCTCATATGTCAAAATTAATCTGCATATCTGTTCTATATGGTCCTTAGTTTAGGAGTGCATGTTGAAGTTAGTATGACAAAATGTTCAGCATAAAGTCACCTCTGACATTCCCTGTAATTTGTTGCAATGTAGGCTCCTTCTTTACATTCATCCCTTTGACAATGCTACAATCCAATAGGTTAATATGATTGCTTAATCACATTACTGACAAATAGCTAAAGTCTGATTTGCACATAGAAATTTAATAACTTGTACAAATTAATAGCTAGGATACTTTTACAAAGCTGGTACGATTTTTTATAGTTTTACTAAATTGTCAGCTACTTTCTCTTTTCTATTGCCGTTTTTTCTAACTGATTTTGATCTGTTAATTGGATTATCACTATCCCTGCTTTCTAAGACAGAACAGCCTTACAATACAGTAGTGCATCATGGTGTAGGTCACCGTGGCAAGATTTATCAATGCTTGTTCTTATCTAAAATGAATTGATTTGAGTTTGACCAGCATTATACATTTATAAAATGTTGGTCTACACATAAGTTACTTTTGACAAAATGATTGCCCCTCTATATCCAATATCATGATCAGCAGACAAACCCAGTGAAATCTCAGAACATCCACTTTGAGACTCAGTCAGTTCGTTATTACTAAAATTAAATACAGCAGTGTCAGGTTCATTGTCTTTATTGATAAATACTGGAATGAACTCCAGTCAGCCTTAGGTATGTGTCAGAAAAGTAACAATTCAAAACAGTATTAAAATATGTCTTTTAGGTAATAAAAATGCCCCTGGGAGGGGTCTATATTAGATCACCTAACGCTTAAAAAAGTGAACGGTAATTAATCGACCCTATGTAAGCGAAAGCTTATAAAGTCGAACTGTCAGAACAATTCCAACAAAAAAAATACTTTAAACATTACATTAAGTGGGGTCTTCGCCCCCACAACCCACACCCCCCTACTTAAATAAACCAACTCCGAGACCACACTACATGGCCGAAAATGGCAAAGTAACAAAGCGGCCAAGCAAATTCTTTCCCAGGGAAAGAATTTGCTTAAAAGCTGCTTCAATATTTTGCTGTTTCAGTCTTTTAAGTTTGACCAAGATGCATTCGAAAGAATGCGTCTTTGGTCTTCTAATAGGAACGCCCTCCTGTGATATAACCTAACACAATCTTCTGTTTAATACTTTGTCCTTTTAACCCGGTTTGCTTAAACTCATTTATTATCTTTGTTTTACATTTCCAAAACTTGACATTACATCTACTTTGCTATTCCTATTTATAATATAGACTATGTATTATCTAAATATTCACTGCATGGTTGATATTTGTATTTTTAAAAATGTCTGTATAATGTGTATCTTACTTCTTGCTACATGTTACCTGTATCCTGGTTCATTTTATTATATATATTAGGTGTCTGATTACTCATTGCTAGCTAATACCCAAGTTCTATGATTTGCAATTGAAAAGATTTCCCTATATGTTAAGTGACCCAAATATTCCATGCAACAACAAAAAGAAGCATCTGCAAAATTACCACTGTAACATAAAATACTTCATCAAAATGCAAAAAGTTAGAAAAGTAGCTTTCTTTTAAAAACTCTGAAAAGCTGTAAGTCCCTAGCAAGTATAAATGTAAATATGATGGGAAACCCAGTTAGATCTAACGAACTGGTACCTGAGCTAGTCTACTAAAAATCACACTTCACTTTGCAATGTGCAGCAATGCTAGTTACATAGAAATAGCTGTGCAACCAGTGCAAAAGTGTAAATGAATATTGTTAGTATCCTTGTGTCTAATGAAGTGATTCACATACACGACATTCATATAAAAGTGCAATTACAGTTACTAAGCTGAATCTGTGCTAGTATCCTAGTATGAAATGCAATGATGTGTGTGAATAGCATTCAAGCAAAAGTACAACTGCAGTAGTTACTGAACTGTAAATGGTGGTCACCTGTAACAACTGCAGTAGTTACTGAACTGTAAATGGTAGTCACCTGTAACAGCTGCAGTAGTTACTGAACTGTAAATGGTGGTCACCTGTAACAGCTGCAGTAGTTACTGAACTGTAAATGGTGGTCACCTGTAACAAGTGCAGGAGTTACTGAACTGTAGATGGTGGTCACCTGTAACAACTGCAGTAGTTACTGAACTGTAAATGGTGGTCACCTGTAACAACTGCAGTAGTTACTGAACTGTAAATGGTGGTTACCTGTAACAACTGCAGTAGTTATTGAACTGTAAATGGTGGTCACCTGTAACAACTATGGTAGTTACTGAACTGTAAATGGTGGTCACCTGTAACAACTGTAGTAATTACTGAACTGTAAATGGTGGTCACCTGTAACAACTACGGTAGTTACTGAACTGTAAATGGTGGTCACCTGTAACAACTGCAGTACTTACTGAACTGTAAATGGTGGTCACCTGTAACAACTGCAGTAGTTACTGAACTGTAAATGGTGGTTACCTGTAACAACTGCAGGAGTTACAGAACTGTAAATGGTGGTCACCTGTAACAACTGCAGTAGTTACTGAACTGTAAATGGTGGTCACCTGTAACAACTGCAGTACTGAACTGTAAATGGTGGTCACCTGTAACAACTGCAGTAGTTTCTGAACTGTAAATGGTGGTCTCCTGTAACAACTGCAGTAGTTACTGAACTGTAAATGGTGGTCACCTGTAACAACTACAGTAGTTACTGAACTGTAAATGGTGGTTACCTGTATCAACTGCAGTAGTTAGTGAACTGTAAATGTGGTCACCTGCAGCAACTGCAGTAGTTACTGAACTGTAAATGGTGGTCACCTGTAACAACTACGGTAGTTACTGAACTGTAAATGGTGGTCACCTGTAACAACTGCAGTACTTACTGAACTGTAAATGGTGGTTACCTGTAACAACTGCAGGAGTTACAGAACTGTAAATGTTGGTCACCTGTAACAACTGCAGTAGTTACTGAACTGTAAATGGTGGTCACCTGTAACAACTGCAGTACTGAACTGTAAATGGTGGTCACCTGTAACAACTGCAGTAGTTACTGAACTGTAAATGGTGGTCTCCTGTAACAATTGCAGTAGTTATTGAACTGTAAATGGTGGTCACCTGTAATAACTACAGTAGTTACTGAACTGTAAATGGTGGTCACCTGTAACAACTGCAGTAGTTACTGAACTGTAAATGTGGTCACCTGTAACAACTGCAGTAGTTACTGAACTGTAAATTGTGGTAATCTGTAACAACTGCAGTAGTTACTGAACTGTAAATGGAGGTCACCTGTAACAACTGCAGTAAACTGTAAATGGTGGTCACCTGTAACAACTTCAGTAGTTACTGAACTGTAAATGGTGGTCACCTGTAACAACTGCAGTAGTCACTGAACTGTAAATGGTGGTCACCTGTAACAACTGCAGTAGTTACTGAACTGTAAATAGTAGTCACCTGTAACAGCTGCAGTAGTTACTGAACTGTAAATGGTGGTCACCTGTAACAACTGCATTAGTTACTGAACTGTAAATGGTGGTCACCTGTAACAACTGCAGTAGTTACTGAACTGTAAATGGTGGTCACCTGTAACAGCTGCAGGAGTTACTGAACTGTAAATGGTGGTCACCTGTAACAACTGCAGTAGTTACTGAACTGTAAATGGTGGTCACCTGTAACAACTACGGTGGTTAATGAACTGTAAATGGTGGTCACATGTAACAACTGCAGTACTTACTGAACTGTAAATGGTGGTCACCTGTAACAACTGCAGTAGTTACTGAACTGTAAATGGTGGTCACCTGTAACAACTGCAGGAGTTACTGAACTGTAAATGGTGGTCACCTGTAACAACTGCAGTAGTTACTGAACTGTAAATGGTGGTCACCTGTAACAACTGCAGTACTGAACTGTAAATGGTGGTCACCTGTAACAACTGCAGTAGTTACTGAACTGTAAATGGTGGTCTTCTGTAACAACTGCAGTAGTTACTGAACTGTAAATGGTGGTCACCTGTAACAACTGCAGTAGTTACTGAACTGTAAATGGTGGTCACCTGTAACAACTGCAGTAGTTACTGAACTGTAAATGGTGGTCACCGGTAACAACTGCAGTGGTTACTGAACTGTAAGTTGTGGTCACCTGTAACCTAAATGGAAAGTTCAGCTTGAAATGTAACTAAGTAAACAGCATGTAAATGTTCTTTTGAAAAGCTGATATTGTCTTTGGCCTTGGCTGTCGCTAACATGGTTTTGACCAGTTCATTTACTCTGTTAACAAAGTTAAATAAATTAATAAAATGAGGACATATAGGTAGGGTTTTAACTGCCAAATGCAACAGGTCATAATCACCTGTCAGTGCAAATCAAATGTTAGCTTTTCTTAGGCAGTACAGGGGCACTGTACGTACATGGCTGCTGTCTGCTTTAGTAGAGTTGGTATGCATAGGTTTGGGGAGGCATTGAGGCATGCCCCCCACAAGAGGGAATGGAGTATATCCATTCTGGTATGGGGGCTGGGTTCTAGTGTAAGCATGTTCTTAATCAGATGTGATTGAGCAAATATTTTACAAATGATCATGAAAACCGACCTTCCCAGTTGGACTATCCTGATTAATATATGTAAATAAGTAAATAAATATACATGTTGTCTTAATTTCATTATAGCATAACATTAGGCTGTGGAACAGCTGAAGAACAGCATTTATCCTACTGCATTTACACAATCAAAATCTATTTTAGTATTCCAGTCTTAAATGTTAGCAGAATTCTTTTTCTAAATTAAAAGATAATCTTATTTGCAAGCATACTGTGAAGGACACATTTTGGCCTCAGTGTTATTCTTACATTTTATTGTTGGATTTGTTTTGGCACACATCACTCTGTTTTGTTTTGTCATCTTTCCAGTCTTACAGATGAGACAAAAGGGCAAAATTCTCCATCACATAAATATCTAGGATTGTTTCATTTCCACTGTTTTTTGTCTCTTGTTTTGACAAATTGCCCCTACAGAGTAGCAGCTATTTGCTATAGTGGGCATGATTAAACTGAATCTAATTACCAAATGCTAGGGATGAAAACAAGGCAGGGTATATGCTTGCACTGGTAAGTTATTTATTTATTTTTTGTTGTTACTGGGGTCTTTTGCCCAGTACTTAAAATTCATGTGGTTAGTAAGTACTCTGATAGAAAACACGGCAGCCTTAATTTGAGGTGCAACTGATGTATACAGTATGAAAAGCTGCAGGGATTCCTGGGCCCCAGGGATATTGGAGAGTTGTTTGCTTTTTTTCTACAGGTTGTTTTTTTTTAACAGTGGGTGGTTCGGGAGTACAAGTGTTTTGTGCTTAATGTGAGCTCACATCCTTGATGCCTGACAGGATAAATAAAAGGGGCTTTTGACTTTTGACACATAAAACAATGCATCTCATTCGCTCTTGCTGTTGAGCTATGCCTGATAACATTATTGCACATTATTAGGCACAGTTATGAGGTTCTGGTAGTGCTACAGGCTTAAATTATCTCATCTCATCTTACCAAACAGCTGGCAGGGTAAAACACACAGCTGGTACTGAACTGTATCCTGATTGCTACTGTTCAAATCTGAGGCTGAGGTTAACTATCCTATTCAGCATAAAAGCTATAAAAACAAGGCAGACTGGCAGAATACTAATGCTTACACTCTGCATTCAAACAAAACAATGCCAAGTTTTTCATTGGATTTATCTTTTTTTAATAAGAAGAAAAGACTGTTTTACAATAGTAAACTACAGCCATTAGAACTGATAATTGCACTTTCTCTGATCATGCCATTTCAGAAGCAGGTGCAATATCGTGTTCTTTTTCCAAGATAAATAATCAGCTTGCATAATTTATAGCACTGACATGTGTTTCAATTCTGACTTAAATAAGATGCACAGATATAGCACTTTCAAATTTAATTTGCTGCTTTATGAAAAGGTAATTAAGAACTCCTTGTTCACTAAGTCTATGACAGAGCTTTCTGGCAATCAAATCATGCTCACATGCAACACTAGTAGTAACAGTAACATTGGTGGTGACTTTAAGTTTGCTTTTGCAAAACAGCCTTTCAGTATTGAAAAAAATTAATGAATATAGTTTTAAATAGGAAAAAAACAAGATATTTACTTGGTAGCAGCAAACTGAAGGCGGTATACCAATTCAGTATATGTGAGCAAACATTTTATTTTTGAAGTAGCCAGATAGGAATGAAAAGCTATTTTCTGGCTGTAGGAGGCACTGAAGGGTTATGATTTACCAAGGTCTGTACTAAGGCAAGGCAGATATGCAGAAGTGCAAATGTCAACTGAGCACTCGCCAAAAACAAGAAACAAAAAACTATTCATGGATATGAAAACAGTGTGTTGTTACTGCTGAACTATTGTGCTGTTTGTACTATATGGGATGAGAAAATGTGTGTAGGACCATACACACAATGTGCACCATAAACAACAAAGCCAAAATGACATAAATGTCTATTCTTAAATACAATATCAGCTGTAAACCAAATGTATCATGATGTGAAATGTAATTTCCAGCACTACAGATAAAATAAAAGCATTTCAGTAAGAATGAGAAAGACTAACACACTTTTTACAGTATATGGAAGTATGGCAGAACAGCAGAGACCAATAGTAGAAGATCCTGCAGAAATACACAGTACAAATACACTAAGAATGAGAAAGAATAACAAACTTTTTACAGTATATGGAAGTATGGCAGAACAGCAGAGACCAATAGCAGAAGATCCTGCAAAAATACACAGTACAAATACATTATATATCTCTTTTCTTTCTAACTCTTATCTATCCATCGAGCAATCTAGTTGTCTAATCTATCTTTATGAAAATCTGCAGGGATACATGTGTGTGTGTGTGTGTGTGTGTGTGTGTGTGTGTGTGTGTGTGTGTGTGTGGGTGTGTGTATACACACATACACACACTCATACATTATTATTGAGCATTTTCCTTGTGTTGTTTAGAACAGGGTATTGTAACAGAGGAGGGGGAAATAAATGTTTTGGGCTGGATACTACAGAATGGGGGGTTCAGCATATAAGGAAAAAGAAACGGGAATAGGACAATGAGAAAAGTAAGAGAAAGAAAAAGGTCAAATACTTAGTAAAGATGGTAAGATAAGAGAGGATGAAATAAATAATAGCACTTGAACGGAAGAGCGGTCAGTGTAAAGTAGGTCAATAAAAATATTTGAGATTGAATATATTGGTAAATTATATTAAAACATGATGTAGGAGGAAGAAAGCAATTCAGGCTGACCAGAACAGTAAGAAAGACAAAGAGGAGGGGGTGAGTTGTTGGACATGTGGACCATGGATTTGTTTCTGAGGGAATATATCAGCTAGATGATATAATTTCATCGTGTCTCATTCCTGTGAAAAAAAATATGCAGAAAATGACTTTCAGCAAAATCAACTTTGCCTTTCTCCACTGTTGTGCATCCCTGGGGTTAGTATAAAGAAATTAGGGTTGTGAGAGGTTCTGCTCACATGGTGGTAGTAGGTGTGCTTGCCCCACTTCAAAAAAGCAGTACTTTTGATTCACTGAAAGTGTTTTTCATGGGAATGAAACTCAAGGTTCCATTAGTGAATCAGTATACATCAATATCAGAGGGCTTTGGGTGACAAAGGATGCTGGGTATGGAGGATGATGGAGACCTTCAGGGAGAATGAAAGAGCTAGAGATGAAAACAAGCTGTCTATTCAACTGAGAAATACAGAGTGAGAGCCTGGAGATAAGTGGACAACATCAGGAGAAACATCATGATGGTCCATAGGTTCATAGGTAAGCACAAGGCTAACTGCCTTGAAAGGCCATTTTAAGCCTAGCCAATATCCCAAGGTCAGAATCAAACACTGTACCTTGAGTCTATGAGATGAAAACCTTAACCATTATGCCACATGAAGGTGAAGTAGACACAGGTTAGGAGCTCATGAGCTGCTATAATCTGTGTAAGGTGCACAACAGACAGGAGGATACTGCACATAGGCATGGTGATGGGATAGATAGGGAACGAGGAGATAAAGGAAGAGACAAGCAGAGGAGATAACAAGGATAGAGAATCCAAGATGGAGAAACTTACATGGCAGCAGGGCTTAACTGATGAAATTTGAAAGCAGATCAAGTGATGGCTATACAGTTAGATACAACAGAAGAACAGCAAAAGTTAAGTTGCTAGGAAGGGGTACTCAGTCAGAAGGGCTGAAGGAAGGAAGGGAGGAAGGAGAGGTTGAGCATACAGGTTTGCAGGAGTAAGATTAATACAGCAAATGCAGCACGGGGAGAAAAGCAGACTTTAGGGACAGTGCGAATGACTGAAGAAGGTGAAACTGGAATGAGAGTTGGAGGGATAGTGGTATTAGGCAGGAAGTGATTAATAAAACAGGAGCTATTGTGGGCACAGATAATGGGGATTTGCTAACTGGAGACTCACTCAAAAAGGAGACTTAGGAGTCTTAGCAAGAGAAGCAGGGACTAACGGTATACAGAGAAACTAGTCTCATGTCTTAGATCCAGATGAACAAGTAAGTGACTGAGTTTTTCGACCAGGCAACTCGCATATTACACAGTCCATAGGCAGCAGTGACATGTGAAAGAATACAGATGAGGTGGTTGCAGAAAAGATTAAAGAGAGGGCAGAGAAGTGACAGGAACACAGTATTCTTAGAAGTGATGTGCAGGCCAGCAGCTAATATGCTAAGGAAAAAAATTACTGGAAACTAAAGTGACTGTCTGGAGCCACAGACATAGAAGAAACTGAGACTGCTAGAAAGGTGGGTGAATCCTGAAAGAAAGTTAATCTTTACATCAGGTTCAGACTTCATCAAAGATGGGGTACAGGTGCTTAAAGGGGGATTGAGAAGGTGCATTTTTATGATTTAAATTTTAAAATAAGGTAAAGAAGAAGGCTGTTTTCTGGAAGTAGAATAGAAGGCTAAGCACTAGGCAACTGGAGAAAGCAGACTCAGAGCATAGTATTGAAACAAAGCTAACCTGGATGGGGACTGGTTGTCTTACTAATGTATAGGGAAGAAGGTATGTGATCAATATGCAGTTAGATAAGGGTGGACAGTGCTTGTGTCATACAAGCATTACATAAGGTGCGCAGGGGGAATCATGCAAAGGTCCCAATCAATTTAATTAACAATAATGAAATGGATAGAGGGTTAAAGGCCAGCTACATAAAGAAATGCATCAAATATGAAATATGAGAAGAAGAGAACAACACCTCATTAACATGACCAGCAAACAGCAACGTGAGAATATGGGTTAAGCATCAGTGCACTGATCCTGATGCATTTTTGCTGGATCAACTTAAGAGACTGAGAGGTAGAAAGATGGAGTGGGAGTAAAATAAAATAACTCTATTGCCATTGGATATCTAGAGGTGCCATTGACAGTTTAAGTGATCCTGAAGTCCAGAATAGAGCGATGAAGCATGAGATGACTTGAGTTCCTGAATCATGGTGAGTTTATCCATTTGCAATAGGACTGAATGAGAAAAGAAAAGAAAACAAAAACAAAAACAAAAGAAAAAAAATCTAGATATGGTCTTAAAAAAGCAGAGGGGTTCAAAAGTGTCCTGGTGAAAGCATTGCTAACCAACAGTAGTCACGTAATTGTGTAGTTTAAAATGATGGTATAGGAAGGAAAATATTATTGTTTGTTTTCCTAGGATTGGATTGAGCAGGCCTAGAATGTCAGAAAACAGAAAGAACTGAAGAAAAATCAAAGATGTGAGCAAAAACATGGAAAGTGGTAAGGATGGCCTGTTTTCCATTAAGGAGAATGCTTTGAAGAAAAAGTCAAAGGAAACCAAGATAAGATGGCAACATATCAATATAAGAAAGAGATCCCAGAGATTAACTTGAAGGAAGGGACTCAAGAGGTGAACTAAGGATGGTGAGAGGAAGTAAGCAGGAAGGTAAGAAAGGAGGTTCAGCAAGAACGGCATAATTCAAACATACGTTGGTAGACTTTGTTAAGGATGGGAAAAACATTTTTTTCTGATGTATTGCAGGATGGAAAGGAGACTATAGAAGAGAGGACATATTCAGTCCTCAGTCTTCATGGATAAAAGGGATGGAAGGACTAAAATGATTGGAGCAAACTAGATTCAAGTGGGAAAATTAGTGGTTGGATGCAAATATAGAAATGGGTGAGGAAGAAGGAATTGTGAAGGGACCACTCTGCCTCTCAGGGTCCATGGTATCTGTGCTTTAGTCAGGGTTAGGTCCTACAGTCAAATACTTTGATTGATAACTGGTCATTGTAGAGGTGTTTGAAGACTGGAAAACAGTAAGGAAGGTACTTAAGTATTGCCCTAACAGCAGTAGCAGAGAAGGTAATTGAGAGAAGGTTAAATGCATTTTGAATGTTTTTCTAGGGTATACAATCTACCAGATAATAACAACATCAGAAGGAAGCATAAGCAAACACTGTTCAAGTTCTATGACTTGGTTACAGCAGTATGTGAAGGGGAATGCCAGTAGATGTGCTCTCTGTAGGCTTCACCAAGGCTTGTGGTTGCCACTAGGAAAGCTGCAGATAAGGACATTACGTACGATCTACACTCTAGTATGGTTAGCAGGCAGAGCAGATACGGCTGTGTTGAGTGGAATGAATAGGTGTCCATATAATATAGTATAACAGCATTAGTCTGAATCTCAAGACATTGAAACGCAATCATTGAAGACTTGTTTTATTAAAATTCCTATTATGAGGAAATGTTATACAGTGAAAAGTACTTTAAAAATATTCTGAAAGGACAAATCCCCTGTGACTTAAATATACAATGGGCCAAAAATGACTACAAACAGTGAATCACTGTCAGTGTGGTTGCACTAGTGATTCTCTTCATGTAGCACGGATCACCATGTTGACAACTGGACAGGTAAATATCGTCTTATACTCCTAGATATTTATACTTACCTGTAATAGAACTATGTGTAACTATACAACAATCACCTAAATAATATTTCAACTAAGTGAACATTAAAAATGAGTTTTCAGCCATTCAGTTTCAATGTTGTTTGATTCAGTCAAACACCAGTCAAACAGATAAAGGTATACTGAAACATAGAAATGAACAACAGAGCACTTAAGGGGTAGATCATACTTATCTTTGATTTAATTTTGGCAATCTTTATATAAAAGAGAAAAGGATTAACTTCTTTCAAGCTCATAAAGATATAGATTGAAGGGGTAGAAAGGGAAAGAGCCTAAGTTTTTGTGAAATATCAAAAAATGGTAAAAGGTCACAGGTAAGGTTCAGTGAAATCATCTGAAAGTATTGTGGTTTGTCTAGGACTTAAGTATGATCTGGAATGTGCCCTGAGGGGTAGACTGTCAAGGTCAGTGCAAGAACAAAATATAATATTGGGATATACAGTTAAGGGGATAGATGAAAAAAATAAAAAAAAGAAACAAAGGAACACTAATTCTTTATTAAAACCAAAAAAGGTAGGCCAAGATGTATAAAACAAATCCGAAATCCAATAAAGATATCCAAGGAATTGGGTGGCTTACACCAATCACTTTATTAGAGCATAAAAACAATAACAACAATAAAAGTTAAGCACTTTTTTAAAATCCCTGCTGCTGAGCATCTGCCCGGTGTAGTGTGCTCATCCATTCTATCTTACCCCTTCTCAGCAATAAAATTAGCTCACATTTACAGACAGTGAGATCACTCCAATGACCAAGACCCACTAAATCAAAAAGAACAACGTCCTACTTCAGAAACAAATTCTACCTTACCACTTTGCAACAATAAAATTAGCTTGCAACTACAGACAGTGAGACCACTTCAACAACCAGGACCCACTAAATCAAAAGGAAAAAAGTCCTACTTCAGAAACAAAATATGTCATAAGACTTGGGCTAGTAAAAAGTTTTAAGATTATTTTGTAATTTTACTATTGGAAAGCACACCGCCAGGGGTGCCAGCTACCCAATTCCCTCCACTCTAACTTCTATTAATTACCATGACTCTTAATTTTTTTTTTATTTATTTAACATTTGTTTACCGGGAAAGTCTGACTTGGAATGAAGCCAATTTTTAGTGGTGGCCTGGGGAGAAATGCTACAGATGCATGTCTTTGTAATGCAGGAGGAAAGTGGAGCACCTGGAGGAAACTCACATGAACACAGGCAGGACATGCAGACTCTGCACCGAAGGCACCCCAGCTGAGAATCAAACTGGAGAACTTCTTGCTGTGAGGTAACAATGCTACCGCTGCATCACTGCACCATCCATAACAACAATAATATCCACACAGGGACATCCCTGACTCTATAATAGGCACTCCTGTGCACTTAAGCTGATTTGCTTATTTGCTTATATTTTTCACATAAGATTTATAGCACAATAACCAATATACAAGACAAATTCTCTGAGAATTATAGTAAACAGTGAAAATTTCAGCAGACGTATTGTTAATTACCAAGTTTCTGTCTTTGCTTCTCCAAGTTCACACTGAGTTGTTGATTAATCTTTTTTTGGTCTTATTGTACATGCTGGAAAATTTAGCTATTTTCTTGTAATGATACCAGTAACTAAGCTAATAACTCCTCCCCCCCTACTCTTTCACACATCCTGAGCTAAGCTTTATAACTATCCTGTAGCTATGGGTGCCAGTTTTAAAATCCCTGCTGCTGAGCATCCTCCCAGTGTAGGGTGCTTATCTAGTAAGTGCTCTACTTGACTAGAATCAAAGATTTGACGTTTGCTTAACTTAACTTTGTAATCCTCCTGTTAGCTTTTCTTATGCTTTTATAATTTTATGTTGGTACCTGTTTATCAACAGTGTTTTCAGGTCTGACACTTTTTATCCTCATGTAGTGTACGTGGAACTGCTGACGCATCTCACTAGTATGGCTAAGTGCTGCTCATAGATGGCATTTTGTAATCATACAACCTAACTGCATGGAACTGTGTTCACATCATGGCTGCATATCTGTATTAGATATTATTACTTGCCTAGCCTCTTCCCATCCCCATTAACTAAATGCTGATCTGTCAGTTACACTACAATTGTTATAGCAGAGCATTACTGATGAATAGTTTCAGGATACAGGTACTAAAACAGCTGCAAGGAGATGTTTGTGTAGCTTGCTTCTCAAAATACTTTGCCTATTTAAAACTGAACTGCAGGTAGACTTCGTTGTGGTCACACTGTGATACCTGTATACAGTTTCATTATTTGAATGCTAAACTGTATTCTTGAAACTATTGTGTAACAAGCTGCAAAAGTTACTTGGTTTACTTAAGTTGCTTATCTTTGTTAGATTCCATTGCTGTAGTAGAATGTTGCTGAAACACAGTATTGCTATTTGATTATAGAACCTAAGGAACTAAAAACACTTTATATATAATGTTAATCATGTGATATTTAAGGTGGTCTCTAGGCTGTGTGACCCAAAGCTTTAATTGACTTACAGTGCATACAAAGCTATTGTTTTCATTAAATGTTTTGTCCTTCTTCATTTTTTTCCATCCCTTTTGTAATCTTCTTTCTTATTCTACTTCTAGTTCTACTTACCACTTCCCAACAATAAAATTAGCTCACAGCTACAGACAGTGAGACCACTCCAATGACCAGGACCCACTGAATCAAAACGAACAAAGTCCTACTTCAGAAACAAAGTATGCCATAATACTAGGGCTAGTAAAAAGTTTTAAGATTATTTTGAAACTTTACTATTGGAGAGTACACCACCAGGGACGCCAGGTACTCAGTTCCCTCCACTCTATTTTCTATTAATTACTGTGCCTCTTAATATCCACATATGGACATCCCTGACTCTCTAATAGGCACTCCCGGGTACTTAAGCTGATTTGTGTATTTGCTTACATTTTTCAAATAAGATTTAAGGCACAATAAACAATATACAAGACAAATTCTCTGAGCATTATAGTAAACAGTGGAAGGGTAAATTTAGTGTTAATTACCAAGTTGCTGTCTTTGCATCTCCAAATTCACACAGAGTTGATGATTTTTTTTTCTTGGTCATAGCGTACATGCTGGAAAATTGAGCTAGCCCTGCTCCATTCTTCTACCCTACCCCCATTCCCACCCACCCTCACTTACTCTAGCTTTATACTCTCTACTTCCCAGACATAGCCTCACCCACTCAAACCAATTTACCAATTATACCTTCCATTTTCCAAATCCTCCCCCTTCCAACCCCTCTCAATTTCTTCTAACAATCCCTCTTACACACCACCTAACGACTCCTCATCCTCTTTAACTTAACTAGCACATTCCCAGTCCTATAACTCTCTTCTTCACATTATTACTCTTACTCTTTGCTCCTTGCCTCATCTCTTTCAAACTCACACAACCACATATATCTTATTACAAATTCTCTCCTCTCACAGTATACTGCTCTCTCATTATCCTCCAACTGTACCTTACAACCCCCTTCTGTTCGACCTTGCACTCTTAACCTGCTATCACATTAAACTTAACTGCCCACAACCTTCTACTACACTCACTTACCCAACAACTCTTAAATATACTTCTCTTCCATTCTTAATCTCTACATCATTATATCATATCTCCCACATTGAACTTCACAAGATCAAAATAACCAATCCCACCCCTATCTACCCTAAACTCAAGCACAAATCCTTTATTCACTACTTCTACCATACCAAACTAACCAAACTACCAAAATCTCTTCTACCAGATGGGGATATTCATCCGAATCCTAGTCCCCCACTTCTCCTCACCCCTCCACCTCCTCTCATACCTTTCACCAAACTCCCTCTCCCTTCTCTCCCAGTACCAAACATCTCTCCATATACTCAATAAATATTCAAAGTCAACCTAATAAAATCACTGAGCTGCACTCTTGGATAGCCCACTACTCACCACATATCTTAGCCCTATCTGAAACCATGGCTAAAACCTCACATTTCTAACACTAAATTCTTACCTTCCGGCTATAATATCTACAGCCAAGATAGAATCTCTAAAAAAGGGAGTGGGCTGGCAATCCTGTACTCTGAACAACTGAACTTAACCCCACTCCCTATAACTCTCCCAGACTGCCACCCAGCTACTCATCCTCAATTGTCATTTAACCCCCCACACAAAATTTGCTATATTAGCCATCTATATTCCACCTGGAAATAACATCCCCATCTTAGATCATATCCTGTCATGGATCTCAATCCATATAACCTACAAGATTATTGTCCTTGGTGATGTCAACATTGACTGGATAAAACGTATAAAACTTTCAACTAACTATCCAGATCTTAACATCAACTTCCACTGCTTTCAACTAATTACAGCACTCACTCACTTTAATGAAATCAACAATAACAGCTCCATCATTGATTGCATTCTTACATCCAATCCTAACGTTTACCAAAACCCTGGCACACTTCCTGATTCCCTGAGTGACCATCTCCCAGTCTATGTACATAGAAACATAAAAACACTCTCCAAATTCCTAGAACCTACCTCTACAGAGAATGCTGCAACTTTTCTAACTTTGATGTAGAGACCTTTAATGATCAACTGTCATTAGTTAACTGGTCCTCTTGCAAAAACCTTCCCATCAATGATGCTGTACTGGATTTCAACCATATGCTCCTTAATATACTCACGCCATTGCTCCTCTAAGAAGATTTAGGATAAAAGAAAACCATGCCCCTGGCTTACAAAAAAGCCTGTGCTCTTATGCATAAAAGAGATAGTGCATGGAAAAATGGCTTAAAAACTAAATCTACCATGTCACTTCTAACATATAAAGAACTTAGAAACCTTACTAAAAAGCAAACTAATAAAGATGAGTATAAATTGTAGTATAATGCCCAATCCTCCCACCACTCAAACTCTAAAAATTCTGGCAAACCATTAACAAAATCCTGCATCCTGGGGTTCCTACTACCCAAAACCCCTACCCATATAACACTCCTCAAGAAACTCCCACACTAATTAATACTTATTGTATTGATTCTATTTACAAACTAACCTATACTGATCAGAATAACCTCCCACACCACCTCAACTTCTGTAAATACTACCCCCTCAACTTCTACAAATAGCACCCTCTTCTCTCTGAAACCAATCCCCACTGCTTTTATAAAGTTTCTTCTTCTTAAATTTAAACCATGCACTACATCCACAGATAACCTACCACCCTTCCTAAAATTTGCAGCCTATTCTATAGCCTATCACATATCAATACTTGTAAACAGATCAATCCAGGAATCTACTGTCTTTGACATCTGGAAATCTTTCTATACCTTACCTCTACATAAAAGAGGAAACTCCACTGAATCATCTAAATTCAGACAATAATTCTTTCACCACTCTCAAAGATCCTGGGAAAATGCATACATAAGCAGCTTCTTAATTACTTCAAACAGGAAAACCTTCTGACCCCCCACTCAACATGGCTTTAGGCCAAATCACAGTACCACCACAGCCTTACTATCTTTCACTCACACTGTTGCAGAGGCTAGAAACAGCAATCAATTGATTTCTTGCCTCTTCCTAGACCTTTCTAAAGCCTTTGATAGTGTACCACACTCTAAGCTATTAACCAAACTATCTGAGCTCAACCTTTCTTCCTCTACTATTCTCTGGTTCACCAGCTACCTAACCAACAGACAACAATATGTCAGATGGCAAACCTCCTTTTCCCCTTTTTTAACTATCCAGACAGTCATCCCCCAAGGCTCTATTCTTGGACCTCTTCTTTTCAACATCTTTCTAACAAACTCCATACATCCTGCTCCTCTTCTTCCCTGATGTAGTATGCTGATGACTCTACTCATGTCTTGCTCTGATAACATCAGTAACCTCCATTCTATTACTCAGAACACATTCCTCACCATCAAAAAGTTGCTCTCTGTCAACCAACTCATCTTAAACCCTAAAAAGGAAACTTCAACTCTTTCGTCCTAAATCTCTCTTCCATCATAAACCCACCTTCATCATCTAATCTATTGATGACACTGTTATTAAGACTCACTCACATACAAAGCTTCTGGGCATCACAATTGATGACCAACTGAAATTTGACCTACACATTCAAAAGTGTATTAAAAAGATGCATAAGAAAATGAGACTACTTCATAAAAACAAAAACATCTTCCAAATCCAAACCTTCACTAGCAGAGGTTTTCCTCCTTCCATGCCTTCTTTATGCCACTCCAATACTTACACACCTACAATCCAACTTAATCTCCAAACTTGAACAAAAATACAACAAAGTTGCCAGATTTGCCAGCAAACAGCCATACAAGTCTCACCATTGTATTGCACTAAAACAACTCCATTGGCTTGAATTCCCACAGCTATTGCTACTATCCCAGATTCACTCACTCATTCATTAATCAATAAACCTTTTGCCTGCTGTTCCCTCACTTCTCTGTTATCCCTCTATACTCCTACTTGTACTCTATGCAAATCTGATCAACTCCTTGACACTTACAAACCTAATAAGAACACAGGCAAACTACTTTACAAATGCATAGTTGCCCAAACCTGGAATAGACTCCCACCAAAAATCCATCATATCAAAGACATTACTAGCTTCAAACTACAACTGAAAACCTTCCTTGCAAATATTAACTTCTGCACATGCCAAGGCCCAACTTAATCACCCACTATACTCAAAAAAAATGATATCTCAATGCACTATAGTTAATGCATAAAATGTAAAGGAACCAACAGACCACGGCTGTGGAAAATGCAACATAGTTTAATCCACAGCGAACATAGAATGGTGAGCGCTTTCGTGGGCCAAGCCACTTCATCAGACATTGAAACAAAGTATAAAATTCCTTTATATATGATCCTACACTCACTAATTGGGACCCCACCTTAATTTAAAGTCACAAGTCATTCCATGTGCAAATGAAAGACAGCATATAAAAGCAGCATATAAAAAGAGTACATAGAACAGCATATAGAAAACAACACATTTAAAAACATGAACCAACATTTTTAAAAACATTTTTAAAAACTAAAATACAGCAAAGGTATATTAATATTTCTCTTTAACAAGTCTCTTCCTAGGAGAAAGGACTTGATGTTCATTTTGTCATTAAGCCCCCTGCCCATACTGGCCCTAAGTCTCACAATCCATTCAAGTTCTTTCGTCTCAACTTTCAATTTCACATCACCCCCCCAGAGGTTGTCCACAACTCTGTCGATGGCCATGAAGGTGAACCTATGTGTGTAACCAAAGGTTCCTACATGTCTAGCTAAGGCATTCGTCTCTGCCTTCCTCCCTATATCATAGGAGTGCTCCTGCATGCAATCTCTCAACACCCTGGTCATCATCTCTACATAGAATGACGCACAGGCCACACAATGGATCAAGTACACAATATTTGTACTATTACAGTTTGCAGAGAGTTTAAACTTAAACACTCTGTCCATATCAGGATGCTTGAATTCTCCACTACAATCTATATGCATACAGAAATTGCAGGCTTTACAGGGAACGGTACCACCTTTACCTCCTCTAGCAGGATTCTTTACCAGGGCATGTTGTGACCTAGGTCCATACAGGATCCTTTTCAAGTTCTTTTTATTTTTATATAGAAACTTTGGCGTATCAAATACTAAACCTTTAATAGCATCTTCAGCACACAGTATGTTCCAATTCCTGTGAAAAATGTTTTGTAGAAGCTTGATGTTGCTGGAGTAAGTTACTGACATTCTCAATTGTCCATCCATAGTCCCTACCCTCCGCACTGGCCATTTACCATCAGAGAAGTATGGTCTCCCCTCTGTGCTCCTACATTCCACTACACCCCTTAGGGTGTCCTGAAGTTCAGTGGGGGCATAACCCCTCTGTATGAACCTCATTCCCAGATCACCCAACTCACTTTCAAATCTATCCTGATCGGCTGTCAACCTAGAAGTCCTCAGTCCCTGCCCCTCACAATGTTCTTAAAAATGTGTTGGGGATGCATGCTCTTTCTGTGTAAATAACTATTTCTATAGCAATCCTTCCTGTGTATTTCTGTTTCAAATTGCCCATCATCCCTCTGTATAACCTTCACATCCAGGAAGTCAACTGTACTAAAAGAGCTCTTCATGATGAACCTCAAGAAACTGGTGCATCTATTCAAATGTGAAAAAAAGGGGGCAAAGGTAGACTCATCCCCCTCCCACAAAATAAAGAGGTAATCTACAAACCTATAGAATTTCAAGCGTTTGCCATATTCTCTGAGTAGAAATTCCTTCTCCCAACGGGCCATAACAATATTGGCATAGCCATTGGCACAGGAGGTGCCCATGGCCACGCCATCCAACTGCATGTACATTGTGTCTTCAAACAAAAATAAATTATTTTCCAAAATGAGTTCCATTAGAAGAGATAAAAAATCAACACATCGCCCATTGTACAGCCCATCTTCCAGCAGGTATTCCTTAAAATATTCAACCCCACCTGGTTGGGAATAACAGTAAACAATGACTGTGCATGCATGGTAATGAGCAGCAACCTATCATCACTCACATAGGTATTAATAAATGAATATAGATCTCTCAAGAAATTTTCTCCTCTGGTCTCCACTGAAAAAGGGCTTTTGTGGCCCAGCTGGACTAACCCGATTAACAAATGACAGATAAATAAATTAATTAATAAAACAAATAAATAAATACTTTCTCCCCTTTCAAATCAGGGACTTGATTGATCTAAAACTATGTACTAGACAGATTAATCTTGCATGGTGATTTCATAAAACCTCTAGTAATTCTAATAATTATGAAATGCATCAAATTCCTATCAAAAAGAGTGCAGTTAATACTCCAGTATACCCTACCATTCAACTATCTGAAAATAAATGTGCCAAAGATATTAGAGGGCTGATTAGTAAATGTCAGGCTAAGCAGAACTATAATTTGTTACCCAGAGAAGCCCATTTATTATTTGATCTTAGCAACAACAGAGATGTATGTGTTATGAAACCCAATAAAGGAGGTGGGTGGTAGTAATGGACTACATTAATTAAGTTTCATGTATGAGTAGTGTTTTAGGAGATGAGACTTACAGCATTATTTGAAGAAATGAATTGAATATTGCATATGCTAAAGTTGATTCTTTATTGTACAACTTGCTCATGTAGGGACAGAATATCATCCTGAAATGCTGAATTTGGAATTTCGAAACAGCAACGAACACGAAAATGAATACATTGACATTCGTAGTTTGATGTATTTGACATAGCAAGAGGTGACGTCACTCACCTCCTGATATGCACATTAACATACCATTACACTCTACAGTCAATGGTATGTTAATTCTACTATTTTGCAGGGGGCTATGTCCCGCTGCACACCCCATATGGGGGGCTGCACGCCACAAACAACCGCAGTCTCCCTGCTCAGTGTCAAACCCAAATATTCGAACTGCACTACCCATTTGCTGTAGTGTAGTTGATACATTTTGCTTCGACATTCTGCTGACATGAAACTGCCATTCAAGCACATGCCGGTCGACCAATGCAGTTTCAAGGTTTTCAATGTAAACCATTAAAGAATATGATCTTGAGGAGAGGTTATCCTAATACATTGTTGGATATAATTGCTGTTGAAGTAGTTCAGAAGAAGAACTCAGGATGTATTTGCCATTGTTGGGGAATGGGGTCATCCAACAGATTAACAGAGTTTCACAGTTAGAATACTCAAGCCCTGACAGTATTGGTTGTAACCCTATCTGGGACATTATTAACAACAACTGGAATATTATTACCTTCTAAAGTGGCTTTAATAAGATTGTAGGAAGTAACCCCAAAAGTGATTTTTAGGAAAGGGATAAATATCAAAAAGATGTTGGAATGTCCCAAACTTGCTTTGACAGATAGGAATAAAAGATATGGTTGCTACAAGTGTAATGTGTGTGCCCAATGTGAATATATTTTAGAAGGAGACTTACTGGTTATTGGGCATTTTCCAGATCTAGACATTAAATGTTATGTCAATTGTATTACCAAGGGGCTAGTATATATATATATATATATATATATATATATATATATATATATATATATATATATATATATATATATATATATATATATATGTATATATATATATATATATATATATATATATATATATATATATTGCAATTTGAAAGGAATGTAATTTTTTTTTATATAGGGAAAAATAAACAGTTCGCGGGAACGTATATATAACAATTTTGATATCCCGAAGAAGAAGAACATTAACAATGCTCTTAATAGGAACATTTTAGCATTTTCTAATCATTGTTTTTTGTTTTCTGCTTTGGAATGGATACAAGTTGACTCAAGGGAAGGTCCTTGGAAGGAGTTTTTAGAGGTTAGGGAACTTTGGTGGAAAGTAAGGTTTAATGACAATTCTCCACCAGGGTTAAATGACACTCTTTCTCTGGCAAGTATGTTGAAAATAAGCCATTTAAAAACATGACATCTGTCATTTTATTTTTATTTTTATTTTCACGTTGGATTTTAAATATCTTATATACTTATTGTGCATTATCCAATGAAATTAATGAAGCTGTGACATGTGACCAAGGTGTGGTTATTTAATCAGTTTCTTATGGAAGTGTTTTAGTTCTGCGGAAATCCCTGATTTGAAAGGGATAAAAGCACTTTATTTTTATTGTTTTTAGTGCTCTAACAAAGTGATTGTTGCGAACCACCCGATTTCTTAGATGTCTTTAACTAATTCATCATTGACAGTCTCTAGTCGGCCATCCCTTGCTTCTCGCATTCATTTATGGAAACTGAACAAAGAGACAGACATTCTGCTACCTTTAGGGAGTGAAAAGATTACTGATGATTGAATTAGAGCACAAATAAAAACTAAATGAGTGAGATTTTTTTCTCACTCATTTAGAAGATGAAGGAGATGAGCAAGTTAGACTAGTATACAAGATCATGCTGAAAAGATATGATGACACTGAACAGTAAGAGAAGGTGGAAGGAGATGGCATGAACAGGAACCTTAAGGGCTCTATGATGTCTAGTTTTGTGAAAGCACTTATTCAAGGTGACTTTCTTGACCTATGAAATGGACACTATAGAGATGGTGAAGATGGAATCTGTTGATGGATTCAAGAGTTCATGGAACAGTTGGAGAAGAGGATGGGAGCAACAGAAGTATACAGGTCAGATAAAATGTTAAATGTATTCAAAGGACTGACTAGGTGGCTACTTGTCTCTACTATACTATGCATGCATGCTTGTATGTATGCATGACTGGCTCATGTAAGAGTGAATTTTTTTTTTGAGAGAAGCTAAAAAAATTGATCTTTTTAGACTGAGCACACAATGTCAAAGAAAAATCAAACTCTCTTTTATACAGGAGGGAAAGCTCCTGAGCACCCCACACCCACTGCTAATTATGTATACCAAATCTGAGGTTACACAATGTCAGTGAAAGGGCAAATATCCAGTCCCCAGTAGATTACGATTTTGCATGCACTGCAGTCCAGCAGTCAGGAAAACATGAAAAATGAACACTTCCTATTTTGAATGTTTGTTCTTACTGATGACAACCATAAAAAATGTATTCATTTATTGATTGATTGATTGATTTTCATTTGGTAACAAGGATTGTCTGAATAGGCTTTTATATCTTTCTCAGCATAGTCAGGGAAAGAAAAGCTTCACTTATAAAGTCAGTGTGAAAAACTGAAAAGGAGATGAAACAGTAGAAATAGATTGGGATAGAAACATTGTTAATAGAATGGGTATGTAGGAATAATTTACTGTAGGAAACAAATTACAGTGTTCTGTGTATATTTGATCTTAATGCAATAATACAATAAAACAGCATTAAATTGCCACACATTGATTTCGCGAGTATGAGAGTTTAGGGGAGGAATGAAAGCAGAAATCAGGCTTACTATATAAGAAGTTATAGTTTAAGATGTTAATGGCTGTAATCACAGATAATGGCTATAAGTGTTGAACAGATATGCAATGGAAGAGATGAAGGGGGATTGAGAGAAGAAGATATAATAAAGGTATGGTATTATACTATGTATCATCTAATGAGATGGTATTAATACAATTGGTGCCTTAACTAGTAATGCAATTTCTATTAGTAGTTATACTATGCGGGTGCAGATACATTTTAATTTAATGGCTAGATAGTGTTTTAACTTCTGTACAAATATATTGCTGCTAGCTTCTGACCTGACATCAGTAGGAATTGCATTCCATACCCTTTCTACCTATAAAGATTATAAGTGGTCCCTGTGGTAGCTGTAAGATTAAGGACAACATAATATGATAGAAGAGAAAAGAATATAAACAATGTGAAAGGGAAGCAAGCAAGGCCAGTGGGATGCTAAAAATCCATCATGATACTTTTCTCTGAGTCAATTTATAATGACAGAGTATTTTGTAAAGGTATGAGAGGAAATCCATTTACGGTCCTATCAGAAGTGTGGAGGAAATTCAAACCTCAATACACGGAGCTTTTCCTGCTGCATACACTTACCTTATTCATACATTACCTAACTGCAATCAGTTAATGGTGTGCCAATTTCCTGGCAACTGGCAGGCTTGAAAACAATTGCTTGGAACTCAGGCTCACAGTAAATTTAAATGTAAGAAAAATCTTTTAAAAGTGAAAAGTAATGCAGCTTCTCCCTTGATAATTTGGTTAAACAATTTTCTCACATTTAAGCAGCTTAATTGCAACACTAAACGACAAAAAATCATTACTGCATAGAAGCGATTGCACTGTGTGCAGTTTGCCTCTTAAATACTGCAGGCATGACTGAGGCAAGGGATTCTGCCCAACTCATGCTGCAGGCATACAGGTGAATGTAGTACTGTAAGCTTTAATGAGTTAATACCACATCTTAGAGGTCATACTGCATCAGGGGAAGTTTTGTTATTTCAGTAAAATGGTCCAACACTGTACAGACTCCCAGTGACCTGGTAGACAGCCTATTGGCTGTTCAAGACTTGATACTATGAACACCAAAACTGTGAAAAACTAAGTGTTAGCCGTGCAACATAACATGGAAATGACACATTAAAAGCTTCTTTTCTGCAGAGGGCAATCCCCATCACCCCTGATGTGGAAACACTGAGCACCCATAATACAGCTACTTAGATATATACTAACACTAAGAGTGATGTACCTTGGGTAAGAGAAAACACTTCAAGATGCAATAAATTTGGACATAGCAAATATTTATTTCCATTTGATTACACCTAAATTCTCACAGTTCCAAACTGTCTGGTAACAATAGGAATCATTTGAAAGACATCTCCTTTAGTGCAACATGACTTGTAGTGTATCTGTTATGTGAAGGAAAGTATCTGTTATGGCATTTTAGGCAAGTTTAACATTATTAAAACCTATTGGGGCAGATTCAAAATATCTCAAAAGATACTAAGTTCAGTAACTGAAATTACAAAATTGGCAATAAAAACTAATCAGTCATATTTTTATTACGTGAGCATAAGATGTCTTCCATGTATTGGGCAAAATAAGTCTCCACCAAACATTGGCTGTGTCACAGATACATTAATGGTCTGATTCAGAGCAACTTTTCTCTCAGGCAAATTTTTCTGCCATTTACTCTTGATGAAAAACATGAACTGTGGCCCTAAAAGTAAATGTGCACAAAATAATAGATAAAAAAGCATAATGCAATATTGTTCCATGGATTATGAAACCCTCTTAGTGTGTACAATCACATTACTGAAATTAGACTTTTTTATAACTTTGATTGTAACTGCATGTTTGTTGGCAATGAAGTAGTCCCCCAACTTTATCTTCTATTTAAAGACAGGTTTCATGTTTTCGTTCTCAGTTATGCAACTGAGTTCTGCTCTGTAATAAAATATTATTGCACAATGTGTACAGAAACTTGAAAGAGCAACATTTTCCCAGTTTGGTTTCATAAGAAACACCCAGCTATCAACATTACATGCCTTCAATGCTGAGGAATGCAAAGGAAAATGAACCATAAAATTTGCAATAATGTTTTTAATAGAACTAGGGAAAATATTTGAGAAGCAGAGTTACTCTGGAATACAGGCAAAGAATTGTTACTAAGCATGCATTTTAACTCAGTATGTTTCATTTTTCCTACTAAAAAGTCAGCTTACAAAGTTTAGTTTTAGTTCTGAACATATTTCATTTATGATGTATTTGATGTAATTATATAATGATGCCATAGCTTTTAATGTATTTTTACCCTGCCATTCAAAAAATTTTCTACACAGTCCCTTAAATGGATGGTGTATGATGTTGTTCATTTATGGTCCTGATACTAGAGTGAGTCATAAAACTAAATGACACTATGTTCACGACTGCTGCTAAGCAACATTGAATGGTGTTTTACCTAATCTGTTTCCTTGTTTGAAGTCCTGTCAGGGAGAGATTTAGAAAAGTGTTGCCTTTCCCCGCCTTGAGAACACACCAGAGTAATATGTGGATCCTGTGAAATGAGTGTTTCCATTGATTGGAGAACCTTTGCAGCATAGGTGGTAGTGGAGAAGTATGGTCCTGGCAGCAGGATTGCCTGCACCATCAAAAACATCATTGCTGAGATGTGTTTTTTTCCACCATGCAAAGGTGGTCTTTTTAATTTAGTCCTGATGTGCTGCTGGAGTAGCTGAGCAACACATCAGTGAGGAGAAGTATCCCTTCAGTCTTTATGTCTTTGGACTGAGCTATATACAGTTTTGGTACAATAGGATAAGGCAGTGTGAAAAATTTATCCGTTGTATGCCAATTTTTTTAAACTACAAAGGACTTTGTTATGCTATAGTATAACATCCTGGTCTTGCTGCAAGAAGTAGATTACTTACAAATGACACTTTTGCTTCCTCCAAAACATTTTCTTCCATTATGAAGAGCTTTGAATTTACATCAGTAAGCCAGATTTAAGTTGCAAATTGCTAAAGTTATGAGCCTGCATTTAATTTGTGTTCACATTTTAACCCATTAAAAAAAAAGTACAAATGCACTATTCCAATGAGAAATGTCATCGCACAAACCAACAGTAAAAAAAAACTTCATATACCAATAATAAAATGACGTTTTTGATAAAGCAGTTTAGCGATGCAGCAATTTTCAAGTGCACCATAAAATTAGTAGGTTGAGCATTATCCCTTCACAAATAGAATGGCCTTGGCTAAAACTGCACTGGAATACAACCTAATCCTTTTCACCTTTCATTCTTCCTAAAATAAGCAATCATTACAGACTACAGGATATAAGATTTGCAGATTTTCTCTGCTTGCCAACTCCACTCACCACTGCATTATTTTGCGGGAACTGAAATGGCACCTTGTCACTGAAAGAACAATCTGCTTACTAGGCATTACATTATACAAACTGTTAAAATAGGCATATTGCCCCTCTTTCAAAAGGTTGGAAGCATATATTCTCCCAACAAACCTTCTAAGATGACATTATCTCCCTTAATAGGCATCCGATTAAAACAGCTTTGATCAAACAAGCTTTCTGTAGACTAAGTTCTGCATTTTGGAATAAACTGCCCTTTGCTACAAAGGTAAAGAAGACCTTGACAATTTTTTAAAGAAAATCTTCATAATCAGTCATCCACCCATCCATCCATCCACAACCCCTTTTTTCTCATTTTTGCACATAGGTATGGGTGTCACTTCAACAGTGGCAATCATTTACAGCCAAGGTTTACAGCGCTGGGTGGTTAGCCCTGCCATGGTAGTTCTTCCACACCACACACTCACATGCATACTCACACTTATGGCCAATTTGGAATGTCCAACCCACCTACTGCATGTCTTTGGAATGTGGGAGGAAACCAGAGCACCTGGATGAAATTCACACGAACAAAGGGAGGACATGCAGACTCCAAGGAGAAGGCACCCCAGCTGAGAATTGAACCAGGGAACCTCCTGCTGTGAAGTGATAACACTATCCACTGCACCATTGTATACAAATGCATCAGAGACTTTGGCTAGCTGTACTTCACTGCAGTGCCAGTCTATTACCGGTCTTAACTAGTCACACTGCTCTTCGTTGATACATTTCTACTGATTTATTTATTGCTTAAGATTGTACATTCATCTATATCCACTGCTCTCATGTAACTTTAACACCCTGTGTTTATATCATTCTGATTTATTTTCACTGTAGGATAGATATCTTATTGTAATTATATTGTCTTCTTACTCTGTTGCATTTCTCTGTCCAGGTCGTGGCTGAAAAGGATCTTTGGAAAAGGTCACTTGCTCAGTTATCATATAGGAAATAAAATTAATACATTTTGAAAAATATTTACAATTGTCAATCTTATATTGATAATATTTAAAAAAAATGTTCACTATAAAGGGTGTCTATTGACTGGATAGATTGAAAATTAAAAAAATGCAAGTTATTAGGCTTTAAATATACAATTCTATTAAAGTGCGCTACTTTGAGTACTTTTATCTTCAGAAAAAAACACTTCCTGAGACTATTTAAACAACAAAAGCAAAACTCACCAATTCCTTTTAGCAGGGATTTGCAGTCAGTGGTTAGCATTTGTTAATAAAATGAATCATCCCAAGCACGCTATCTAATAAAATAGAGAAAATGTATTTGCTATGAAATATTACTTTATAATAAATCAAAAGATTCAACTTAGAAAACTATGTAAACATTAACAATATCTCTTGCATAGATAAAGCATAGTTTGGACTTCTACTGTGATTTCAAACAGATAAAATTAAGGCCAGAATTAATAGTTGCGTGCACAAATGCAATAAGGGTATTCCTGATGCGTACAAATGAGCGTAGCAAAGTAAGATTCATAGAGGCCATTTACACTAAAGTGCAAGGCCTGATAAATAATGAGATGCAAATGAAAAATGTTGTTAAGCATGGCCTGCTAATGAGGCAGTTTTGCAATTCATAGTCTAACATCCCTGTGGTACTGACATCCATTGTTAAATACGGAGCTTCAACTTTGATATTGGAGTTGCAATTTGTGGACGTTGTTTGTCCAAGTATGCACAAGCACTTCCCTGTCATGCAAATAAATGATTTGCCCCAGCAACCCCTTCATTAGTTTGCATTAAGTATGTACAAGCACTAAAATGACACAATAAATTATTTTGCCAGTGATCACTTCAGCAGTCTGACCATGTATTCATAAGCACTTCCCTGACACACAAATTAATTATTTCCCTCAGTGACCCCTTCAGTAACTGTTCCTAGTATACAAAAACACTAAAATGAAACATTTACCAAAGCAACCCTTTCAGTAACATTTCCTAACATGTACCAGCACCAAAATGAAACATTCACCCAAGTGAACCCTTCAGTAAAAATGCCCAGGTATGAGAGGCAAAAATGAAGCTCCTCTCACATCACTGTAGTCTGATTGAAAACTGCTGCTCTCTGACATAACTTCAGGGCTATTTACACACATTGTATGCAAATGAGTTCATTATAGATTTATGTGTATGAATAAAACTCATGCTCATACGTGTAAAGCCCCTTAACAGTGTAGCAGCTGTCCCCCTAGCGCGTATGCATTAACCATGTAACACATTTGCGATAGGAGGGGTCTGTTAGAATGTCCTCTGAATTTCCTGGATCATCCTGAATGTCCAGGATTTGCATAATCTTGTAGTGTTGCTCCTTATGGATCACTGCTATGAAAGTTTGAAGCCTCTGACTATGAATACCACCCTAAATATTTACTATCCAAATTACCAAGATGTAAGAATCTAAATAATACCTCTGACAAACTGACTGCTTTACATAAACTCAAACTAAAAATGTACATTTGTGATGTAAACCTGTGATCTGTGAAAACAGTGAATTAGCTTTAATTGACCATGGATGAATTTTGGGACAGGACCACCACATATGATATCAGTTCCCCTTGTTTTCACAACCATGCCAGCATAATGTATTGAGTGTTATAAATCTTAATTTGGTTAGAAAAAAAAAATAATCTCTTAACAGAATCTTTTGTTGTATAGTTCTGTTTCCAAAGCACTTCAAAATTACATTTTGCTATTACCAAGTGTTATTAAATTCAGGGATAATCCTAATTCATGACATAATTATTTGAGCTTTTCTTTGGTTCTAATCTGAAATCAAAATGATGGAAACATATTAATACAATCATGCTAAGTTCATTCCACATACTTGTGAAGATCTTTTTTTTCCCATTTGGATTACAGTGAAAGAAACTGGCCTATAATTCTTTGGTTGGGTGATATTACTAGCCATTTTGGGAAACAAAATTATGGTAGTTAACTAGGTGAATAAGAAAGTCTCCCTCTCCATTCTACATTCCTAACTTTTTAAAAATGTTGAGCTGATAGTTCAGTATCATATATATTAATGAAGTCACTTACTAAGGCATCTGGGCTTGAAGCTTTGATTACAATTAAATATTTAATCATGAGCTAAATGACTTCCAGAGATGGCTTAATTCAGGAGATTAAAGACATGTAGAGGAATCTGGAGTAAAACTGTTGATTTCAAAAAGTGTGATCTTTACAAAGCAGTGGAGCTAAGGCATCTATTAAATAGATCCTTTTATGCCTCTCACATAAGAGTTAACATTAATTGAGGTATTATGAGGGGGCAGGTGTTTATCTTTAAGACACAGAATATTGTACTCAACAATTCCCTTTTAAGTAGGTTACAAGCAATTTTGTCTATTTAATGCCCCGTGCCAGTTGAAATGTTCTCCACCATCCTTTCTGTCTTATTAAATCAGTGGTCTTACAGTCCTGGTTGGCTGTTTCAAACTGCATCTAAAGCTATTTTTGGAGCATTGACTCACCTTGTACTGCCTTTCTAGCCATGCTGTCTAGTCTTCTGTTGCCTGGATAAACACTTTCCCAACTTTTTCCTTCATTTGTTGACATAGAATACAAATGACCAAATTTCTAGTTTAAAAACCTGCTATTGGGCCTCAGGAAGTGATGACTCATTCTCCTCCACTTCCCAGAGGTTAATTATCCCTTGGGAAAGGACTTCTTTGGCCTCTTTATATTTCCATAAGGGAGAAGATCTGAGTGTCTGAGGCCTTCAGCTCCCTTGTAACATGAAAATAGTCAGATAAATATTTGGACAGATGCTCAGATCTTATCGTATGAGTAATAGCTTTGGAGAAGAATATAAGTAATCCAGTCATCTAGAAAAGAATGTTGAGAGGATCAGAAATGCCCTTTGTATGGGTGGTGGTGGAGTAATGAACACAAATCAAAGAGCCTAAAATCGGTAACCCACTCCTGAAGTCTATCACTTACACTTGGCAGTTATACTTTCCTTCCAAAGAGCCTGTTCATATCTGGTCCTGAGAGATATTAAAGTCGTGACCTCAGTTAGCAGCAATATCCTATTCTCTATTTCTTTAAGAGCTGCAGATAATTCTGAAAGTGGGAAACAATCATCCTATCTGGGCCCATAAAAGTCACCTAGGATGATCTGATCATCTGCAGCATGAACGTTACACACTGACTTGCTTCCTTTCATATAAAACTTTTCTATCTGCAAAGACTAATTAAGTTCTTAAGAACTTGGTACAAACCCCTCTTTCTAGCTGTTTCCTGCTTCCCTTACAATTAACTAATTTAGTTTATACAGTCCAAAGAGGAACTCTGAAGTTTAATACCCTACAAAAATAGTTAAGAATTTCTCTTTTTAATCCTTCCACATTAGTGTTAATAGGATATTATAATCTTTTTGCATTCCATGCAAGAAACTTTACCCTTGATTAAGTTCCCATGAGAAAGGTTTCCACAGATGGACATTTTTAACTTCTCAGTATTCAGGTATCTATGATTACATGATCTGGTCTAAAGGGGCCCTTCATAATCTTCAGTTAAGTGGTATAGACTTGTAGGGAAAAGAAAAAAAAACAGAGACATTTTCCAACTTCAAGGAATAGGGCATACATAATAAAGGAGTCAAAGCAATTTTAGGATAAATCATCAAAAAGAAAAAGATTCTGCCATCTATCTCTATTACAAAACCACAAAAGCAGTTTGACATTATATCTTATGGGCTTTTCAGCTGAAATAACTAGGCAGAACTTATATCAAAAAGTGTACTAATGATGATTCACAACTAGTGAATAGGCACACAAAATGAATAATATATAACAATTTCTGCACATCACTGCTCGCATTGCAAACATTATCCTACACTTTGCATAGAGTAAGGTGGATGTGATTTAAATATACACTGACTTCCCTACCAGTGTGAAAACCCTTGATAACTGTTCCTATCCGAAGCATGCTGACAATGATTCACTATGTATGGCTTTTTCCTCTTTTCTCTTCAGCCATGTGATATGGAATGAAAATATATGTTATATAATGGGTCCCTATCAGTTAATCAAGTTTTCTGAAACTCAATATGGTCGAGACCATATGATTGAGTTTTTGAAACCTGAAAGCCTTTGAATGGAGATTGCAGTACTGAGAGTATTGGGAAATTTACCCTTTTTCTCACTGTACGATCTCGGAGTTAATATAATTTGCAGGTGGTGTAGGGGTGCATTGGGCTTACCTCCCTGCAAAAACCTAAAAAGGTAGATTTTTGTGGGGTTTTTTTTGATGTTTTAGAGTTTTCGGAAACTTAATCTTATGGTCTCTTCAATATTTTTTCAAGTTTCCGAAAAGTCAATCATCTGACATAAACCCTACATAATATATATAAGTAAATTTAGTATGAGGAAAATTGCTTTTATATATTTCATGAAAATGAATATTTTACATTTTGTTTTCTGTTTTCTTTTTTATTTTGGTTGAAGTCAGTTTAATCTAAAAGAAAAACATATGAAGCCTTTATAAGACAGACTACATAGACAGAAATGATATCAGCCTATAAGACATGCTCCATAATTCTGTCTTTATAAACCACGGTAGAGAAATGGGCTAAAACTGATGCAGCTATATGAAGGGAAAGAACAGCATTCCCATGGAAAATAATTAACATTTTCAGTTTCCAACAATAATATTTCAAAAATCAGTTCACAAGACAGGGTGCACAATTCTATCCTAATAAGTCATAGAGGAGTGGCATGACTCATCTAGAATAGGCAGGTCAAGGGCTAGCACTTAACATTTAAACTTATGACTACTGTTGCATTTTGTTTGTAATCTTAAGTATTTTTGTTAATGTATGCATGTGGAACTTTTATGAGTATTGTTCCATTTTATTTGTTTGTAATCTGTCATTTTGTTACTGCATGCATGTGGAGCTGTTCACCCTAAGCCTCTGCTGAAAGTTTTGCAAAGCCCAGACAGACTTTCCCAGTCAACAAAAGCAACAAATAAATAAAATAAATTTACAAATGCCACCAATAATATTTCCTTGGATGTTTACAAAATTTAACACTGCCCAAAATTTGTCATGACTGACCAAAACCTGCATTCTAATTCAGTATCTGTTTTCTCCAAATCTACACTATTTTCCTGCTAATATCTGCTTTAACGTCATCTCATGAAGCATAGACCTCTGTGAGCTTTAGGTCATCAATGCCAGTGCATTATGTTGCTCCTTTATTGGTAGCTTAATGTTCATGTATTATTTTATTTGCAGTTTATCATTATTCATGTTTTACTTATTCTTCATTTGTATGATGCATCACTGCAAGCACTTAGATAAACTCATACCTGAACTATTTAATTGTTTGCTATTTACAGCTACTTCTTTCTGGACAAAGATGATGTATCACAATGAACTTTCTTGCTTTTGTTTGGATACATAGCCTAGAGGAGAAACATGACTGTATCATTTAGATGGTCCTGGAATGAGCCCGGAATCCTACCAAATGCCTTGGCAGATTAGAAATTGCAAGTCATCCACGTTACCCTCCCCAGAACTAAGAATAATGCAGCATTTGTCTGTGCTAATTTTAAATACAAATAATGGATGCTTCTTCAAGAAGAACCCATACAGTTCTTACCCTATCTTCTGTCACCTAAATTGTTCAATGACTTAGCTAGCTTTGTGACTAGCTGAGTGACTCAGCCAGGTGTAATTTGTTTATACTAAGATATCTCTGAGATGAATTTGGTTTGCAGACCTATTTCTGTTCTAACTTACTACTAATATAGGCCCATCCATTGTTATTTGCTTCCCCTTCCTGCTTGGTGGAATAATAGACATAAATCAAAGAGTCTAAAATCCCTAACCCACAGCTGAAGTATATCACTTACACTGGGCAAGTATATCTTTGTGATATAACTTTAGATATAAGTCGTGCTATTTTTTCTGCCATTTGGTAAAACATTTCTCATGGAGATTCATTCTTACTTCTTTCTCAGTGTATTACTCCCAGAAATCATGTCTTCATTGTTCCCTTCTAGCCTCCATCACCCATTTGATTTCGGAAACATTTGAAGGTCAGATGATTGCCCCTGCACAATAATAACAGTTGCCACCAAACCTTTATGTTGTCCATCTACATAAAGTGACACTGAAGGACAAATATTGTCTGCCTGAATACATTTGACCAGTCCTTTTCCTCATAAAGGATCTTCTTTCCAAGAATGATGTCTTTTTTTGGTCATGAAGGTTAACCAACTATATAGACAGATGGATAGATAGATAGATAGATAGATAGATAGATAGATAGATAGATAGATAGATAGATAGATAGATAGATGTAGATAAAGAAATTAAGATCAATAGATATTTATTAAAGGAATACATTCCACAGAAGCCTATTACATTTGTCCTTCAGCTTGCTGAAAAAAATGATTGTAATTTAAGAAAATTTCAAGTGGGCAATTATAATACATACTGTCAATTATATTCCTATAGCATAAAGATGCAGTGGATTTATTAGGATTCTTCTCCACTAACAGAGGTATGAAAAAAAAAATCAAAGGCTTCACTTTAGGAGTCCCAAAAATTAATTCTCACCTTTAATAGTTAGAACCTGCCTACTGATATCAAAGCTGCTATTGCATCTTTGTACTTAGGATCAGATTGTAAATAGTACTGTATACTTAGCTCTTGGTCAACAAAGCAAAGATATTGAATTACTTACCTTCCCAATGTCCACCTGCTCCTTGGCCTCATTTCAAATCTTGCTTCCTTCTTGCCTTACATTTATTTTGGGGGAAGGGGGGGGGCGATGATGGCGCTAACTAGATATGTAGCTGCTGACCTTATCCGCAGCCTATTTGATTGCTTCTTTAGGTGACTACCGTATCTTTCTAATGGTCTTTCCACCAATTTTTACAGCATTCAAAAAAATGAGTCAGTTTTTAAATCCATCTTGCCTTTTTTTGTTTGCATTGTTCAACTTGACAGTGTGGTAATCTATTCTGGGCCATTCTTCTTTTTTTATCCATGCCTTCACCTGCTATCCTGTTCAGTGTATACATTTAATAATTTTTTTTTATCACCAGCCAGTGCACTTTTTAAGTTATTCCTATTGAAGACCAACATCAGCTTCCTCTTCTGTCTGACTTACTACTTATTTTAAACCTTGAGCGACTACGCCTCTTTCATAGTTAGACCAATCTTTGTGTAAGGAAAATAATCCATTTAATTATACTCACTCGTACCATAAAAATAGTACCAACCCGAGTCGTGTCCACCAATTTCAGCACACTGAGTCATTCTCTGTCTGAGACCACCCCCAACTGTTTAGCAAAAAATTTAAACTGTTGTAAGCTACTTTTACAGTTTATACCACTCACAGAGCACTAAAATGTTTCAGTCCTGACCACAAATGACATACACTAAAGACCTCTTTAGACTTACTGGGGCAGCTGCTTCTTTCATTCCACCTCTCTGATACCAGCTGTAAGTCACTATTGTCACATCCTTCACCTGAGGTTCTTGGTATGTATCCATTCTGTGAGCCATTTAACTTGCCTGCTTACACAATTGCTCTATGAAATAAGAGTCTTTCTCTAAACACTGTAGAATACAACTAAAACACATCTGTCTTTACTTTCTTCTTCTTACATTATAACAAATTTTTATTCTGCTAATTGCCTACCAAAATCCTAATGACTTTCTGCATATTAAATAGACTGATCCCTCCTCTATATGTATTTGGGATGAAAATACCACAGTCATTTCTAGAAATGATTTGGACTGTAGTTGTCATCCTTTTATCTGCTATATAACTTTACAGATTTACGGTCTTCAATTTACTGGAAATTTTAAATAAAAGAAATCAGACCAGTACACATACCTTGCCAACTAATTAGGCATACTGTGCACATGCCCAGAACCAGAACCTTCTCACAGCCCTGCACAACTTAAAATATCTTTCTACATACAAACAGGAATGTCACACTCATTACTGATGTCTTTTTTTAAACTTAACCAGACACAGACTGCAGAACATCCATTAATATTTAATTGTTTCACCCATGTATTATCCCTCACCACTGTATGTGACTGAAGCTGCCGACCACCAAGCAGTAATAAACTGTTTAATATGACAAGTATAGACAGAGAGAGATATAAAGGATTATGAGTGGGTTCTCATCCTAGCCAGCTTATAATATATTCGAGACATTGGTGCCAAGAAATTCACCATGAGAATGAATCTTAAGAGATGACTCTTCGCATCCATATTGAGGTTAAATAATAAAGGGATGCGATCAGTGACCTGATCATAATTCTTTGTAGTGCGTCAAGCATTATCTGTTTCACTTGCTGCCAGTTACATAAAAAAGAAGATGAGAAAGAAAGAAAGGGACCTTGTAGATGTGTGAAGTATTTTATCAGTTTACCAGCTTTGAAAGTCCATCTTTCAAACAGCACTATGCATTTCAACTTGTTTATTTAAGTATCCTGGACACATCCAATAATAACAGGGGGCAAGGGATCAAAATTAGGAACAGTTTTAAATATTCCTATAATTCACTGAAAAAGTTAATAGAGAAACAGGCTTTTTCTCAACATACATTTACTGAACAATATGCAGATTTTAGCTCTAATGGCTTGTGTTGTTGACTGAATGTAATCCTTAGAAATTTTCCAGAAAATTATGCATTTCATGAGGAACAGGACAAAAATATGAGCTAAAATTAGAGATAATCTGCAAAACTTTTATGCAGAATCAGAGACAGTTGAAAGGTATAGATTGTAGACAGAAACAATGTTTTTTGTATCACTAACAGCTTTAACTGATGTTGGGCACTTCTTATTTATAAGTGTGGTAACACAAGATTTTAACAGCTTTAAAAATCTGATCTGAAGTAGTTAACTTCATTTGCTCAGCAACCTGTGGGTATCGGATCTGATTCGGATCCGAGCCGGCAGCTTTCCAAGTTAATAGATCTGAGCTCCAAGCTCCTCCCCCTACCCATAATGCCCTGCCATCGCCCTCTAACCCCCAGATCTCGTTTGCCACGGCTTCCATAAGCTTCTCTGAATGAGCTCCGAGCATAGTGCTGTAAGTTTAGAATTTAAACCTTGAATTCCTGTCAGATTTTTTTATAACTTTGTGTGTGTGAACTTCCCCTGTCTTTATAGTCTCTTTTGGGTAGTTCTTTAAATTTTTAGTTTAGTTAGTTTTATTCCCCTCCCCCACCCCCGTGTGTGTGAAGGTGTGTGCTTGTGGGCCTACTTTTCCTTTCTTCTTTTACAATGGCTGAAGGCCCTAAAGCCATTTTCTCTAAATGTACTGAGTGTGGCCATAAGCTGTCCCCAGCGGATGGTCACACTCGGTGTGTCCTTTGCCTGGGGGTTGATCACCTGTCTTCGGGGTGCACTATTTGTGCAGCCTTCAACCCCAGGGCTTTGAAAGATAGGAGGTCGAAGCTTATTCTGGCGGGACTTTTGCCCCCAGACTCTGCTTCGTCTTCCTCGGTGGCGCCGGCTGTGGCTGCCCCACCTGCCGCTCCTGATCCTCTGGCCAGGACTCACCCTCCCTCGTTGGCCCAGGAGGAAAGGGACAGTAGAAAAAAAGATAGAAAAGATAGGGACAGAGAGAAGGAAAGGCATCACAGTCATAAGAGGCGGTCCAACTCGACCCCTTCGGCACCGCCATCTAAACAGCTTGCCTCTCCCCTCAAGGTCTCCAGGCCTTCCCCCTCTTGGCTCCATTCTCCACGTTTCTCCCAAGAGCCGGAGGAGGAGACCAGGTCACCCTCGAGGTCATCCAGGCGGCCTTCCCGGCCGGCTTCGGTGGCCTCATCTAGATCCACCAGAAGTTTATCAGACGCTGATATGGACCGGATGATGCATTGATTTCTTCAGGCCCAGATGTAGATGGGAGTGCTATTGCCTCCCCCCCCTGCTGGGGGGGAGCTCGACACCTTTTTTCACCCCCATCGCTCCTTCTCTGACCCGCTTTCAGGGTTCGGAGCTGTCGGATCCGACTAGCTTCAGAGCTGGGGTAGGGACGGCGGTGACAGTGTTTCCTACTTTGGTGCTGACTGTACCCTCGAGTCTGTCGGATCCATTTTTGGATCCGAGCTCTCAGGGCCGTGAGCTGAACGTCGGATCTGGAAGGGTCAGCAGGCCTTTGGCTCCATCAAGGTCAGGGCAGACTACCCTTTTGGATCCGGTCGGGTCACCTTCGGCGCCGATCCACACTTTGGATCCGAGGGGAGTGCTTTCGGATCCAAGGGAAAGCAGTTCCCCCTCGGCATTCGATGTCATGGAGAGGGTCCTTTCGAGGGATTCGAGGCCCCAGGTTCTTGCTTCGGATCCACCCGCCATTCCCACTCAGACGAGCCTTTCCTCCATCATCCAGCCCCAGGGACAGCCTGCCCCTACATCCCGAATTGTTCCCATAGAGGAACAGGACATTGTTCGTGAGGCCTCTGTGGACAGCCCCCCCTGAGGAGGTCCCTCACAAACAGAAGTGCAAGAGGAGGCACTTGGACTCACCTGAGTCCCTCACAGAGGACACAGACTTAGAGGAAGGGGAAGGTTCCCCAAGGTCACCCCCCCCCGAAGACGTATCCTTCGGAGACATTATGGAAATGTTACGCATTAGAGGGGGGTGGTCTACCCAAAAACCTTCCTCGGATGAGTCTGTGTTTCTGGAGGCATTTGACGCAGGCCCATCTACCTCTTGGGTGTCCCCTCCCGCCGACCCCCTGGTAGACCTCATAATGACCAGGGCATGGAAGGAGCTGGACACTGTTGAGCCAATTCCCAAGAGACTGGACAGGATCCTCATCCCTCCCACGGACAGGACAGTTTGGAGCAAGGGTGCCCCGTGGATGCCATGGTGGTGGCGGCTGCCACTAAAAAGGAATTAGCACAGGAGAGTTCCTTGGTGCATCCTCCAGACAAGGAGTCTCGGATGATGGACCATTTGGGGAAGCGGATGTTCTCTTCAGCGGCCTTCTCTGTAAGGTCACTGAATTATATGTCACATGTGATTAGGCTACAGTGAGACCTGATTAAAGAGTACGCTGGGTCACCCCCAGAGTCCATGTCAACCGAGGACAAGCGGACCTTCTTGGCTCGAATGGCCACTCTCAAGTCAATCACCAACACATCTATGCGGCTCCTCTCCCATGCTATGGAAGGAGCAGCTAGAGCTAGCAGAATGGGTGTCATCTTACATAGACAGGCCTGGCTCCATCTCTGTGACTTTGCGGAACCCTTTAAGGCATCCTTCGCGAATGCCCCTTTTGATGGTTCTACGCTCTTCAGCAAAACCGTCCGCGATAAGCTTCTCCAGAGTGAGAAAGACGGGAAGACGTTGTCTGCCGTCGGGATCCGCTTCTCGGCTCCTCAGAGGTCCTACTTCAGGAACCAAAGAGGACAGAAGAAGATGTGGTTCTGGAAAGCTCAACAATCCCGTTTTGCTCCGGATCCCTCATCCTTCAGAGGCAGAGGAGGACAGGGTGGACGCCGGCCCAGGGGCAGAGGGGATACGAAGAATTTTGGGTCAAGAGAACCTTTTTCAGATTGACCCGTGAAGAAGCCCTGAGGGGTTGCCCGACTGCTCCTCTCTGGTGGCAGTCGGAGGGCGCTTCTCAGAACACCTAGTAAAATGGGAGTCCATCACAATAGATCGCTGGGTGCTCCAAATCATATCCAGAGGCTATTCAATTCTTTTCCTATCTCACCCTCCCCGATCAACAAAACTCCCTGATGTCCCACCCGATCAGAAGGAGGCAGCAGCATCAGAAATTCGAGGGCTGCTAAGAAAAAGAGCTATCCAGCACGTCCCCCTGAGCAATCCGGATCAGACTTCTACTCCAGGTTCTTTTTGGTGCCAAAAAAGACGGGGGACTTACGACCCATTCTCGACCTGTCAACACTGAACCTGTCAGTCACCAAAGAAAAATTCCAGATGGTCAGTATTCAATCCATTCTCCCACTTTTGCTGGAGAATGGCTGGATGTGCTCAATAGACCTCAAGGATGCGTACTACCACATTCTGATGGACAGACCATCCAGAAGGTTCCTACATTTTCGGCTGGGAGCCAGCCATTATCAGTTCAGGGTCCTACCCTTCAGTCTCACCACAGCCCCCAGGGTGTTCAGCAAGGTCATGGCAGTTGTAGGGGCCCACCTCAGGCTTCAGGGAATACACGTCTTTCTGTACCTGGATGACTGGCTCCTAACCGCCCCCACCAGGCATCAACTCTGCTCAGGCAGGGACTACTTCTTACACCTAGCCCCCCACCTAGGGATTACGATAAACAACCAGAAATCCTCCCTTCAACCTACTCAAATTTTGGAATTCATAGGGGCCAGGATAGACACTACTCAATCCAGAGTTTTTCTGACAGCGGACAGGCTTCACAATCTAAGCCTTCACATTCTAGACCTCTTACAATCATCAGCTCCCCCAGCGGAACTAGTCCTGAGGGCCCTGGGATCTATGGCAGCGGCCATCAATCTGTCCCCCTTCGCTCGCCTCAAGATGAGGATCCTTCAATGGACATTACAAGTGCAATGGTCCATTCTCTGTCAACCCCTGTCTACACCTATTCCTCTCAGCAGGATTTGCAGGGAGTCGCTTCTTTGGTGGCTCTGCTCCAAAGATCTTCGAGAAGGTTGCCCCTTTGTTATACCCCCTCCCTAAGTCACAGTGACCTTGGACGCAACTCTCCTTGGGTGGGGGGACATTGCATGGGCAGATCCGTCCAAGGCATGTGGACTTTCACAGAGACCTCACTGCATATCAGTGTCCTGGAGATGAGAGCGGTGCTTCTAGCATTGCAGGCTCTCCATCCCCTTCTCCCTCCAGGAACTATTGCACTTCAAACAGACAACATGTCGATAGTCTGGTACATAAACAAACAGGGGGGAACCAGATCTTATCCACTTTGCAGGGAGGCAATGAGAGTATGGGAATGGGCGATATCCGCCAACCGCTTTCTCATAGCAACGCACATCCCGGGTCGGTCAAACATCTTGGCGGACAGGTTGAGTCGAACGATCCTCTCACCTTACGAGTGGTCTCTGAACCCAGCAGTAGCGAAACATATTTTCCTCCAATGGGGTCAACCTTGCTGCGATCTCTTTGCCTCGCCTTCGAACACAAAGTGCAGCGAGTTTTTCGCTCTGATTCCCCCACCAGGGGAATCCCCCAGAGACGCTCTAGTTCATGCTTGACCATCCAGTCTTCTGTATGCTTATCCTCCTCTTCCATTGATGACAAAGTTCTTGCAGAAAGCTTGTCGGTTGGGGAACAGAGTTATCCTCATAGCCCCATTCTGGCCTTGTCAAACCTGGTTTCCTTACCTGCGATCTTGTCTAGTACATCCTCCTTGGATTTTAGATCCCAGTCCAGTTCTGATCTCTCATCCTTTAGGATTGAAGACCCCCAATCTGGACTACCTCAAACTCTCAGCTTGGTTGATCCAGTTCCCTTAATGGCTAGGACTCCCGGTATATCATCTTTGGTTAAGGCCATCCTGATGGCTGCCCATAAACCATCTACCAGGAAAATCTACAAGAGTAAATGGAAATGTTTCTCTGTCTGGGCGGAGCACAGGAACTTAGACCCCTTCACGTCTCCTATCCCAGAAGTCCTAGACTTTCTCTCACATACCTTTGATCAAGGATCCAGTGCTTCTACTATTAAAGTTCAGTTGGCAGCTATTTCCCACTACCACGCTGGAAACAGTTCAGGGCCTCTAGCGTCCTCCAAAATATGCAAAGCATTCATGAAAGGAACCTTTTTGTTAAGACCCCTGATTAAAGATCCAGTCCCTCCATGGGATCTTACCCTAGTTCTTCAAGCTCTGACTAGGCCTCCTTTTGAACCCGCTGCTTCAGTTGATTTAAAATATGTATCCTGGAAAATGGCCTTCCTGATTGCCATTACTTCTGCTAGAAGAATATCGGAGCTTCGTGCTCTTTGCAGTAAACCTCCATACATAGTCTTTCATAAAGACAGGGTCTCCCTCAGGACTAATCCCTCTTTTCTGCCCAAAGTGGCTTCGGAAGTCAACATCAACCAGTCCATCAATCTACCTGTCTTCTTTCCAAGTTTTCAAAACAAAGGAGAATACAGACTTCATTGTCTGGATGTTCACAGACAGTTACGTTTTTACTTACACAGAACAGCAGATCTTCAAAAATCTGATCAACTTTTTGTTTCCTTTGCAAAATCTTGTCTGGGGAAGCCAGTCACTAAAGTAACCTTAGCTAGATGGATTTCCCAATGCATTCTCCTAGCTTACAGAAGTTCTTGTCGTCCTGAGCCCCTGAGAGTGCGAGCCCATTCTACCCGATCTATGGCTACTTCTGCAGCCTTCTGGTCAAGGGTTTCTTTGGATGACATTTGCTCAGCAGCTACTTGGGCTTCCTGTCATACTTTTATTACACACTATAAATTGGATTTAATATCCAGGGGACGTGCACTGTTTGGCTCATCAGTGCTCCGGAATGTCCTTCCATAAGGGCCTCCCAAGTTGCTGGTAGCTGGGGACTCTGTCCCACAGGTTGCTGAGCAAATGAAGTTAACTACTTCAGATAAAGAAGTTATGTACTCACCATAACGTTCCATCTGAGTAGGTAATTTCATTTGTCTGCAACCGACCCACCCACCATCCCCTGGACCCTTAGTTCATTATCAAAGAATCAGGATATGTCTTCATTCCATTGATATCGCTGGAACGTATTGTAACCATTTCTAGGTTATAGAATTTCCTATTGTCCCTTTTCTGGCAAACTCGATCTGAGGGTCAGAGGGAGATGGCAGGGCATTATGGGTAGGGGGAGGAGCTTGGAGCTCGGATCTATTAGCTTGGAAAGCTGCCGGCTCGGATCCGAATCGGATCCGATACCCACAGGTTGCAGACAAATGAAGTTACCTACTCAGATGGAATGTTATGGTGAGTACATAACTTCTTTTTTTACCTACTGCCGCTGTTCTTTGATTGCCAGCATTAGTTGCTTTTAGTCCCTTACAATGATATTCAGTCTTAACAGAGCATGAGTGTTGTTCCATCTTTTGTTAAGCACCCTTAAGCACAGTTAAAATCAGATCTTGTGCTAGGAAAGCACTTAACAAGTTTATTTTTTCTCAGAGTTTAGATCCTTGCACTACAAATAGGCAGCTAGATAAACAAGTAGAAAAAAATAGAGATGTGCACATGCGCGCACACACACACACACACACACACACACACACACACACACACACACACACACACACATACACACACACACAGTGTTTGCCCATGTTTGATGTTTTATAACTTTAAAACTTAATGAACATGTCCCCATAGATGTGTCTACTTTTATTAACTAGCAGAGTGACAGAAAGCCCAGGCTGTTTAAGAGTTACACCATCAGAATCGCTAATAGAAGAAATGACTGTCTTTATTTTGTGTCAGTTTTCAAAAGAGTTATGTGCATCATTTACTTGTTCTTTAAATCTGAAGGACAAGTTGCACATTTCTAAGCTACCCTTATTAATGGACTGCATCATAAGAAGCCTTCTCCTTACCCATCATTGGCTTTGGGTCACACACACCAAAAGCTCTGTATATGTCATATGCTTTATTTAATTAACTGTGTCACAGGAGGCCTAGACCATGGTCACTGCAAATTCTGAATACAGGCCTGGACCTTGTTCACTTTATATTCCAAACAGAAAGGCCATTAAGAACTTACAACCTACTTAAATTAATTGTTGCACATAACCAAAAATTACATTATACTTTTCAATTACTTTTTGTAAAATGAACCACAAAACCTGTGCATGCAGCAAACTTTCAAATAATTAACTGCTTCTAAGGCAGTCTGGCCCTTGGTCAGCATATTTCCTGTATTAAATTTTCATCATGCACCTTAGAATTAATTTAACTGAAATGTCCTTTTAATTAATCCACAGATGATTTCACCCCGCTCATTTGTTTAATGTTTTAAAGCTTAATAACTACTCCTGTTGTGCTTAGAAGACCACTATTATCTAACTGCACAGCAGATATCATTGGCCTCATGTAACAGATGGTGCAAGGTACAACAACAAAAGAACACAAAACTATGTTCAGTTATAATTTATTTATTTTATCGATTTATTTAACATTTGTTAACTGGAAATGTTTGACTAGGACACAGCCTATTTTCAGTGGAGGCCAGGGAGAAACTCTCCAGACGCATGTCTTTGGAATGTGAGAGGAAACTGGAGCATCTGGAGGAAACCCATGTGAATGCAGGCAGGACATGCAGACTCCACACAGAAGGCAGCCCAATTGAGAATCAAAGCAGAGAACCTCTTGCTGTGAGGTTACAATGTTAAAAATTGCACCATTGTGCCGCCCATATTTTTTCTGCTCACTCCAGAAAGGACTTTAAACTCTTTAGTCTTTTAAATCTAAAGTAGCCAAATCTAGATTTACTAATTTCCAGAAAGACTAAAGGGTGTTCTGCACATGATCTTAACGTAAGATATCATTAAACACCATTAACATGATTTTAAGTGTACTTCAATTCACCATAGCCTCAAATGACTTTCTATTCACTTCCTTAATCAGTAAATGTAATTGACATATCATAGTGTGCATGGCATTACTTTGTATTTAACTTTGTCAAAGATAGCCTGGAACATGCTTTGCTCATACTCAGCACCACTACATCAGCATACAAATATGAGTTTCCTTTTATTGACATTTTGGTCACATAATCTAGAACAGTGGCAGCTGGTGACTTCAAATCAAAGGGGGGCTGCAGGAGACAGCTGAATGGGGGGGGGCAATGGGAAGGGGTGCGGCCAACTAGAAAGGGGAGGAGCTATGCTCAAAACCACAAAAACTGTAACTTTAATTAAATATGCTGCCCTGGGTGCAAAACTGTCATTATGAGAGTCCAGTCAAGACAAAATGAAGTGTAGAAGAAAAAAAATATGTCAATGTATTGGCTACATGACAGCTTACTTAATATTTAGATGGAAACAAAAAGGTTGTGAGGCATGAAAAAATAAATTACTTTTTAAATACATTACTGGAATGCCAGTCAAAATCAAGTATAAGAAAAACAAGTAGCACTCAACTCAAACCACTTCTCCTTGCAATGCAGTTCTAATTATAATTTATATTAGGCTTTATTAAAGTACCAAGTAACATGCTGAAAGTAGCAATCTCTGTGATACCCCCACTTGTAAAAATGTTTGTTATCCAAAAAAGACCTGCTGCCTGACAACAACTACCTACTTGTTTCATAGGGAAAACATGATCAAAGTAAAAAATGAAAAGCAAACAAGAAACAAGCTCAAGATAAATTGCTTAAAGGATTATTGCACAGGTTATGGACCACACACGATAGACTGGCATTCTGTTTAGTTTATGCATTTCAACACCCAAGGCTTATAAGTTTATCTAGTTATATAAGTATTCTCTGCATGGCAACAACAGGAAAGCTTTCAATGTTGGCAGTTCTTTAACAGAATGCTTATTAAAGCTTACTTGCATTTTACAATCTCAGACAAGCTTACCTGATGGTCATTAAAGATTGCTACTTAAACACAGAGGAACAGGTACTTTCTACTATTAATAAGAATAAATCAACAGTATAAAAATATGACAGAAACCAGAACATTCTGCAAAATCAAGGACAAATCAAAAACCACTGTAATACTTGTGTCTACCTTGGATTGGGGCAATACTCTGCAAATTTACACTGCATAACTGCTCCTTGCCTTGCTTGGACACATCCAGAGTCACTACATGGGGGAGTGGGTGCAACAAGTATGTCACAATTTGAAATGTCCCTGGCTGACTGTGATGGCCCTGACACATTTGTCATACCTCTCAACCTCAGAGCAAGAAATCCGGACAAAGCCATACATAGAAGTGGGACAACGGCCCAAAAATAAGGACAAATTTTAAATATTGCTCTTATAAACTTAGAAAGATAATAGAATAGTAGGTTTTGCATTCATATGAATTTTATGAAGGTTATGAAGTCTGAAACTCAAATGTCTGTCATTATTTTCTAACTTCAATCTTTAATGATTTGCTACTAATTTGCCAAAAAACACAATTTTATGAAAAATGGACCAAAAAATGTGATGCAGAAATATAAAATAGACACACAATACAGCTGGGAACCTGTCAAAGAAGGGATGGCTTTTTAATATTAATACTGCTAACTTGAGCAGCTGACAAAATAAAAGAATCTACATGCATTTCTGAAATAAAAGTAATCTATAACTCTGATTATTACAGTTATTTATTAATTGTAAACCCTCCATGTTTTCTTCTAAAATTGCCATTTTGCGGAGGGATTATTAGGGGAAGAGCAACATTTTGAGCCAAAATCCGGGACAGTTGAGAGGTTTGGATATGCCTAATTCTATAAAGCATTTTATTTGCACGTACCTCTCAACATGTTAATGCAGGAAATCTGGACAAGGCCAAATATATTGCGAGAACATATAAACAGTACTAAAAATTACTGTTGTATAAACTGAGACAGTTGATAGAATAACAGGTCTTGCTTCAGCATTCATTTTTCTGAAGGTTATGAGGTCTGAAACTCAGTGCCAATCATTATTTAGTGACTTAATTCCTAAATTATTTGCCAGAAAACCACAAATTTTATGAGGAACAAACCAAAAATAACAAGCAAAAATCTATTAATTCTACAAACATCTGGACAGTTGAGAGGTATAGTTCAGCCGGTGCTGTCTTTGACTTTGCTGCCCTTCCCCCCTCAGAAAATCATGTTCGAATGGAGCCCCCCCTCCCCGTAGCCATTCCAATGAACCATTACTTGGCTATTTCACCTCATTTCCCATAAACACTAATGTGCATACTGCTTTACTTCTGCAATGATTTGGACTTCATTTGAAAGTTTTATTTTGCATTTTATAGCACAAACACTAAAGGATATCTGCTAAACAAAGCAATGCAGTCTCACAATGAAAACAGACTTAGCATTAAAACTTCTCTGCCCTTGAAACTCACATTCATTGAAACAGCATTGAAACCCACATTCAAAGAAAATACATTTTGCCAATGGCAGATAAATATTAACTTTGGGCTGTTTTCAAATCACAAGCCCCTTGCACATGCAACATACACATGCTCTTTGATACACCTTCCTGATTCTATTAAATTATATTCCTTGTACAATACAGTACAGCTTTAGAAGGCATTTTAAATTTATTGTTTTGAACATTTTTCCAGTAAACAATGAAACAAAATGCATGCACCAATAATAGCAAAACTGCCTAATTCAGAACATTTCCATCATAAAAGTCTACTCAAACTTATACAGTCCACCAGTATCAGTAAATATGCACAATCTCTGAAGATGTAAAAATCATCTAAATAATTCCACATTAAAGAGATCTGTAACTAATGAAGAGGTTGCTGCTAGCAAATAACTTTATATTTCATTGTTTCATCAACAAATAAAGTGCCTGTTGCCCTTGAGGAATCAATTGCTTATGTTACACTAAAAAAAATGATAAGCTAGTGATATTGCAATAGGGAATGGATGGCAAACTTATAACAGGTTCATAGTTACTAGGTATCTTCACCAAAAAGGACTGCAGCATCCACCACCTTTGCAACACAGTACAGTATCAACAATGCAGCTAACTACTGTGGGAGTAGAACCCACGGCCTTCTGCATCAAAAGCAAGTATACTACCTGTTGTGCTATTAACAATGCAAGCAGACTCACCATAAGCAGCAATAAACTTTTGCTCCACTGCAGCTCCCAGCTCCTTGTAAAATGTACTCAACACTCAGCTGTATCTCTGAACTTTTCAGCACAAGAAATCTGGAAAAAGCCAAAATTTATTGGAGGGGGCAAAAACCAGGGACACATTTTAAACATTGCATGTATAATGTTGGAAAGTTGCTAGAATAAAGTACTGTGTTACCACCATACATTTCACTGCCAAGTCTTGAACCCAGGACCCTGTGCAAAACAGTCAGAGCAACATACCACTATGCCAAATCAGCTGTTTTGTGAAAAAGAGGAAGACTGAAACTTAAATGGCTAGCATTTAGTGAAGTCAGTTCTCACCATAGCTCTCAACCTCTTAGCAAAAAACACCTGGACAAAGCCAGTAATGGGGGAATACAGCTCCCAAACATATTCACTGAATTCATTTCTTACCATAGCTCTCAACCTTATCACAAAAAAATCTGGACGAAGCCAATAATGGGGGATTACAGTCCTAAAAATAGGGAAAATTTTCAAATATCCATCTTATAAACTTAGAAAATTGCTAGAATAAAAGGTTTTGTGTTACCATATACTTTCTGGAGAATATGAAGTCTGAAATTCAAATGCTTGTCATTTTTATTTATTTAACAATTGTTAACCAGGAAAGTCTAACTTGGAACAAAAGCCAATTTTCAGCAGAGGCCCAGGGAGAAACACTCCAGACACATATCTTTGTAAGATGGGAGGACACCAGAGCAACCACACGGAGAACATGCAGACTCCACACAGAAAGCACCCTATCCAAGAATCAAACCAGAGAACCTGTAGCTGTCAGGCAACAGTGCTACTACTGCACCACAACACAACTGACTGTGTAGAGACACAAAAATACAGAAACCACAGATTTTATGAGGAACAGAACAGAACAAATATGAGGCAAAGATCTGCAATTTTTTTTTACAAATGGTGGTGGGTAGGGAATTCAGGCTTTTGCCACTTGAGTCCCAGGTACAAGGTTCAGGCCTGTGGTTATTTCTTCCCACCACCATATAGCAACTGGGGCAGTTTACACACACACTTGAGTAAGATGTGCTATAAAATAGAATGTTCTGACACTCCTATAATGAATATACCTTCTTAAAAATTTGACTGCTTTGTGTGTGGTAAAGAGAACACATCCATAGCTGCAAATGTTCTGTCTTTACAATGAATTTTAACACCTTCAATTGTTTTCTATGAAATTGTAGTGATGCAGACACACACACACACACACACACACACACACACACACACACACACACACACACACACACATCTGCGTGTGCTTGTGGGTGCGTTGTAAGGTTTTTTTTTTTTGCTTTGTAACTTAGTGTAATAGCAATGAATGCTGCACACGCTTACTTTATAGGTTAACAAAAGTCATAAGAAATACGGATTTGGTTATAGTATGTCAGCAATAAATATCTATATCCTGAAGAGAAAAGTGTAATTCTTGCAGTTAACTGTATTTGTCTATCTGTCCCTAAAACTAAAAGCATTACTATTGTTATTATCATCATCATCATGTTAGTTTATAGGGATGAAAGGACAGATAGAATGAATGAAGAAGGGAAGGAGGAATAAATAATGAGCAAACTATGTGATGATGAGAGTCGAGACTACAAAAGCAGAGAGAGATAGCAAGAAAAATAATGGAGCAACAAAAGAGAGACAGAGGTGTGTGTGTGTGTGTGTGTGTGTGTGTGTGTGTGTGTGTGTGTGTGTGTGTGTGTGTGTGTGTGTGTGTGTGTGTGTGTGTGTGTGTGTGTGTGTGTGTGTGTGTGTGTGTGTATCCGTGCATGGTGAAGGTGACTTTGCCAGTTAGTGGCACGCCAGTGGCCCTGAACAGGGCAGAACAAAACTAACAGATTGTCTGCTGTAGCCACTGCTACCAATTGAAGAACGTTCACAATTCACTGCAGTGCCAGGGCTCCAGGATGAGTTACAGCGAACTGGGAATTTTATTAAACATCTACAAACACTTTGCAAATACTCATCAGGCTCAGGCACTGATTTCTAATTAGGCTACTGTAAAATGCAACATGTTATAGCAAGGACACTCGCAAAGCCCTCATCACATCAAAGCACTTCCAGCCATCAGCAGGACTCTGCTCCAGGCACATTGTGACCAGCTTGAACTACATTTTTTTTTAATTGTATCTACTTTATCTTTGCATGCCTCTGTGTGTGCACCACTTTCTGCAGTTAATGTCTCTAACCCTATCCTTGTGCTCTTTTTGTCACTTTCCTTACTTATTCCCAAGTCCCCATGACTCAGTTTGTCTCTATGTCTGTATCATGCAATCTTCATCCCTCCTCACCTTATTTCTCTCTATTAGCTGCTCTATCTGTTCTTCCTAAAATTTCAAGGTTTGTTCCACACTCAGTTTCACTCACTGTCTTGGCTCCACAGGCACACAGACCCACACTGTTTACCTCCACACACCTGTTTGGTAGTGAAGGTTTTTCTTCTTCTTTTTATTTCCTCAACAAGGAAATTCTGTTCATAGGGCTCCACACCAGTGCCAACTTCATTTCATTTTTATACTCATCTTTCAAATGACTACATCAAATTCTGATGATGAAAAAAAACTTCGCAGGCCAGAAACTTGTTCAGTTGTGGATGTACATGAGAGTTAACAAAGTACACATAATGTACTAATTCACCTGTACCTTAGAGAGATGGAAAGGAGGAGATGGAAACTAACACCGGGAATGAGTCAGTTTCTCTGTGCCAAAACTATTTTTCACTTCTCATCAATTGATTTCCAATACTAAACCTTCAAACCCGGTGCAACAGTTGTTCTGGCACCACCGTTTGCATCCATTGTAACCATCGAGTATTATTTATCATCATCATCATCATCATCCTGGCCTGCAAACGCTTAAAGATTTTTTTTTACAAGCAGCTTTAAGTAATACAGAACAAGGAATAAACTGATAAACTGAGAGGCATACAAGGTTTACATAACATTGATATTCAGACAGTATTATAAGGAAATGATGTGCCGCTTCCTACAGAAAAAGTGCAAAGCAAACAATCTAGCAGTAGATAATTATAGACAGGATTTGCACACACACAAACACATTGTCAGCACCACTGTTGTGTAAGACTACACTCTGATAAATATGTGAAAGTCATAAGCAAGTCAATTTCTGATAGAAGAAACATAAATCACATTATTAACTGACACCTTTAAACCAGAATACTTGAAGCAGCATCATGAGCATTATTGTGCTGCCCTAGGGATCAACACACATAATTTAAACAACTGAACTGTTCAAATGGAAACCTAAAATAGCAAATGATTTTACTTCTCTCAACGTTTATTCAACTAGAAGTGCCTGCTCCTTGCCTGCCAGCCTCAAATTGTACATAGCCTGAAAATACCACATTAAGCAGCAATGTAGACTTACTGTGATATAAAACACTTTTGTGACCCCCATGGTAACATCGATAAACTGGGCATCTTTAAGTCTTGGATTGAGTTCACAGTTTACTTATGATGCACTGGTTGAAGCCCATGCAGTGACAAAAAGAAGACACCCTTTGTGGCATAGCGGTGTAGTATCGAACCTGGGTCTCAAAATCCCAGAGGAATGTACTTGGTTTAACATTCTATCTGCTAGTGAAGCAGGGCACGGTAACAACTAAAATCAATTCAGAATTCCAGCAGGGAACTTTAATGTACCTACAATTAACTTAGTGACTGAAACTTTACCTCAATGAATCGGTGACGCTATACCATAATGCCATCATTTGCTTATAACACTGTGTTAGTTCCAGGTAGCAAATCAAGATCAGTTTTAAGATGTGGCTTTTTGCCTACATTCTAAAAAGTCCAAGCTGACGTCCATTAGACACCAGACTTAGCCCAGAAATCTTTAACAGTACAAGCACATACCTGCTGAGAATTTTTAGAAAAGGTAACTATATAGTAGGTATGATATATACATATGTATATGGTTTACTATTAGAATGCCAAAGCGAACTCCGTCAACTGTACTGTTGTCGAACACGGAAGGAATGGTTTTAACATGGGTCAAGATAGGTGTTCAGTGTTATTCCAAACTATAAACCTCTCCCCTATCTCAACACATGTTAAAACCCATTCCTAGGTTGGTTTTTGGTCTTCGATATTACCGTTTTTGAACTTCCATGTTCAACAACAGTACAGTCAACGGAGTTTGCTTTGACATTCTAATAGTAAACCATATATATATATATATATATATATATATATATATATATATATATATATATACATATATATAAATATATGTGTGTGTGTGTGTGTGTATATGTATGTATGTATATATATATATATATATATATATATATATATATATATATATATATATATATATATATATATATATCTATATTGGCATTAACACACCTACACCTCCTCCCCAAAGTCTCGTTTATAATGCATATCATTCAGTTAAAAGAAGACGTACTATGGAAATCCAGACCAAGTCTGTGAGTGGACTTTCAGACTGAGAGAGGCAGGGCAGTTGACAGAATGTTGGCCTTCTTCAGGGCTGTACATCTTGGACAACTAGCACAGCTAGTTCTACAGAGGGTCACCACTTAAATATATATTATGCCAGGTATATACCTCCCCCAACACACACACACACACACACACACACACACACACACACACACACACACACACACCACATTTCCTTACCTTAACGTCCGTAAACTAAACCAGGCAGCCAGCAGTACACTCTAAAGTCTGTAAAACAGGCAGTTCATACAACGAGAGCAAGTCCGGGTCCATCTAAATGCCCGTGATGAGAGCAAGTCCTTCCCACGAGAGCAGACCAAGCTCGGTACTACCCAGCTTGCGGACATTGCAGTCCGATCCCCCTTCCAGTCTATGCAGTTGTAACTGCATAGACTTCTGGGATTGCACTGCTAAATGCTCTCTTCCTTATCTGGACTGCTGGTGAGACAGTCTGGATTCTGTGCGCATGCTCCAGACTGGTTCAACCGCAGTCCAGAAATGTTGCGAGTGCACATGCGGGATGTTCCGTGACTCACATTTTTTTTTTATTCGTTTTTATTTTCTTTTATTAGTTTTTATTTTATTTTCATTTTATAGCTGGAGGGGCTGCAGTCCTGCAGTCCAATAGCACAAGCCGCCCCTGATCCAGAATTGATATTATACTCTTCCACTGTCAGATTTTCATAGTTTAAACAAAATATCCCAGTGGGCTTCCTACTAAAATGTCAGTATATATATATATATATATATATATATATATATACACACACACACACACACACATATATATATATATATATACATATACATATATATATATATATATATATATATATATATATATATACATATATATATATATATATATATATATATATATATATGTAAACATATGAATTATGAGATTGCCGTACCTTGAAAAAAGTGAATATTTTGAGAAATGGCCATCTTAGCCTTGATATATGTAAGTCCATTTTTTCAGCCATTCAGATTCCATATTTTCGGACTTGTTTTAGCAGATCAAGACATTTCAAATGGCTTCCATCCCTGTATGTCTATCCTTGCCTCATTGAACCCATTGATTGATGAACTCCCTGTAGGATAAGAGCTGATCATGAGAGACTATTGTGCAGGTAGTCATTACCATGTTTGTCTTATCTAATCTTAACTCTTCCACAATGGCTATTTTGAATATTCACAGCATGTGGGTCTGCTATACTTTCTTTAGTGACTGATACTTCAAGCATCCTACTATTCTTGGATGTTTAAATTACAGTCAGAGCTTCATTCCTCTGGGCCCTAGAACTCAGCCAGGTAGCTTGGATGTTGATAACTATATGACTTGTACCGAAAACATCATCAGATACCACTATAATTACATCAAGGTATGTATTCCTTTGCTCAGTTCACAACTGACTTTATTCTCTTAAGTCATGCTTATCCAACAGGCAGTCTGCAGGTTTCAGTCTGTCCTTTTAAACACTATTATGTGGCCTGTGACCTGCTCCAGAGCCATCTCTGACAGATTTTCAGAAATAATTTTTAATCTGTGTCCAGTGTGCTGCTAATTGTGTCCTGTCACCTTAAACTTATTTCAGGACTTCCCAGTTAACCTCACATGACATTGGCACATGTGCATGCATGTTAAGGAAATAAATAAATAATACTGCAACAGGAGGCTTCCTGCTTATTTCATTGGCATTACGGTTGCTTGAAATCCATGGATGGTATTTAATGGTTTTCCTGTGACTGTAGTATAGCTAGGTCAGCCAGGATTTTACATGAAAGAATACACCTTCGAAGAAGGTACAAGTCATTTCCCCCCAAATGAATTATTACTAAGTTATGTCTCCTGTTGAAAAAAGGAAAGCTTGTATATATGGCAGCAAATTAAGCCAGGAAAGCCCTGGGTACCCTGACCATGTTACTGTCCACTAATCAGAATCAAGGCCACTATTTATGCCATTTGGTCTAATAGCTGCTCTTCATGCTGTTTTACAGATGAAGGCGTGACCTATGACCAGAAAACACCATGAACCTGAATGGAAAATGCAACATGTATTCATTTAATATAGGTAAGAAAGATATTTGCTTTCCATTTGCCTGCCCATTTTAAAACTTCTACCGAATGCTCTTCTTTTGGCTAAATCAGTCACTCTCCCAATTCTGAAGCAGCGTGAAGTATAACTCTCAATAGGAAAACCCTACAATGGCAGCGCTTTTCTTGACATAGAATTGGCTTCAATAGTCAGCATGGGTTGAACATTAACTCATTCACTCCAATGGAGCTCAGGAAGTTTGCAATGTAACTTCCAATGGGCAGGGCCTAAGCCTTTTGACATAATCAAATTATGTCCTCACATTTCAAACAAATGTTCAAATTTCTGGAACGATAGGGGTTATGAAAGAAGTATAAATGGCAAACACTTCAGCCCAAACTATTTTTACAGTGGTAGTATTCTTTAGGTTCTAGGTCACAGTAAACATAGTAACAATTACATTTGTAATATTTTGTGAAAAACTTACAATATCTCAGTAAGCACTCAAGTTACTGCAGCATTTTATTCATCTACCTGAGAGCTTTTATGTGAGGCTAATGAGTTCTGTCTGTGTTACTTGGTTGTTGAGATATTTAGAGAAATGTGAAAAGTATATCTATGTAAATTAATATCATAAAAGCAACAGTTAATATCTATTTACTTGCACTAAACAGCGGTAAAATATTAATGCAGTTGAGTTTGCCATTGTGTAAGCCTTAAGATGGAATCTTTTAAAGCCTTGTACATAGCATGAGTGTGGAATTACTGATGCAAATATGAACAAGCAATATTTGATGCCTAGAGATGTTAGTAGGCATTAACTGTAGATGCGCCTGGAGGCATCACTTGGATGTAATGAGTTAAGATGCTGAAACAGAAGGTACTGAGACGAGGTTATGCCTACAGTTTTTTGAATTGCATAAGTCCAGTGAACCAGACAGGAAGGTAAGGGATTTGATTTCAGTAAAGAAACCTGATGACCAGATCCCATTTGGTTGTTTTTGGATTTTCTTAGTCAAACTGATAAATCCACATTTATTATAACTGTGCCAACCCAACAGGAGGGTTGAAATAATTTACTGATTATAAAAGCTCCAGCGTACAGACAAGTGAATAAAGTTGCCCATAATACAAAAGATTAGTAATCCTTGACTGACATCATCACCCCGTTTATTAGACCTGGCAATAACTAAGAGCTAGGGGAGTCTCAAAGGATGCATGCCTGCACAATATAATGAATAAAAGTGTCTAGTGTGCATTGTCTTTCTCTATTTGGTAAAAATAAATAACATGATTTGAACTTTACAATGGCCTTTGCATGGAATCCGTTAGAGTGTGGAGCCCAAGAATTGCCCAACAGCATCAGCATCACTCCTTTCCAAGGAGCCATATCTGTGGAGGCATTGGAGTGTGATGGGGCTGAACTTCTGGAGTAAGAGTTCTGAACCTGGAGTCCTGTAAATGGGATAACCTGTCAACTGTGGCATTGTGAACTCCAGGCACATGCTTAGCAGAGTTCAAGTTCATTTTTAAACTAAGCAGCACTAACAACCTTAATACTGACTGAACCCTATTTGAACAGGAAGATTGCCTTAGCAGTATCTGAACAACAATGGCTTGGATATCAGAACAGAAAATAAGCCTTTTAGCTCTAGAAATGCTCCTGCCACATATAGATAGTGGCTCAGATAGGAAGAATTTATAAAAACATGATGTCTTTCTTTACAGTGACAGGCCAGTTAGATGGCCACTGGGCTGCAAACCACTGGACCCAAAAGTACCCACCCATACCTGTGCTAGCCACTGCATCTGTGTAAAGCTGTAGAGAAAATGATGAAACCCAACCCATTTGCCACAAGCTGACTCCATTTAAATTACTCAGAAATGTGTTCCATAAATGCAGCTCATCCTTCACTTTTTCTGGGACATGCACAGAATGGCGTTTCTTCCACCCTCCTTCAGGAGATTATCCAGAGATCTTGTGAAAGTTCTGCCTGGTGAGATTTTTCTACATGAAAATCTAAGTAAACCTAGCAGTAACATGATTTGACCCACCCTGACTTTGTGCCCAACCAATAACTTGTTGATGCCTATTTTTACATGCTTATTTTATCAATGGGCAGCGTGAAGGTTAAACTAATGACATCAGTTTCTGGCCCTAAGAAAGTAATGCGCTGACTCTGATTCTCCATTTTATCCCTTGCCAAAGGAATCCTAATTGATCACAGAGTAGAAAAAAGCTGTTCATGCCTGGCCTTCCTTCCCTTCCCCTATAATGAGGGCATTGTCGCTTGAGTTCTGGTCTTTTGCTTCCAGCCCTAATGTAGTGTGGTACTAAATGACTCAAAGGTGGCACATGCTATGGAAAAACCCATTGGTGTGGCCCTGCTGAAGTACAGCCAGCCTTGGAAAAGCAAACTAAGCCTTGGTCAGTCCTGTTCATAAATGGTTAGAAACTGATTTTAGATCTAGCTTACTCAGCCATGGGTCCTTGAACTTCATAATATTGTCAACCACTTCATCCAGAGTCAGGTATTGAATTCTGGAGTCCTCTTCCGAAATGAAGTAATTTATTGAAGACCCCACTGGAGAGAAAAGATGATGGATTATGGGAAATTCTTCTTTCTTAGGGACAATACTGATGGGAGAGGATATGAATCGTTCCCAAGGTGAAATGTTGAAAAGGCCAATCATCCTACCTGCCTGTAATTTTATTTTTGAGCATGTTCAATATAATGTTATATTTTCCTATGGTAGATTTCATATTTTTTTGCAAGGTTATTATGAAAAAGGGCAGTAGATCTCAATGGAAAACTCTGTGAAAACTCCTGTACTAATTACCTTGCTGTCTTGAGACTGGGGCGGGGCGCAAGCTCACTGCCTTAATGGGTGAGTGTGATGCCTTGCTGGTACAGCCTCTGCTGTGAAATAATGCTCCTATTAACTTAAAATGGAATCCTACTGTTTAGCAAAATGAAACATGTCCTGATTGTGAACACCCAATGCTGGCATGACCCAACTCAATTTCTGCCAACAATTGAAGGCCACGTGAAGTTTCCCACAATGGGAGCATGTGTGAGAGAACTGACAGGCAGATCACAAACATTTACCAATATTTTTAAGTCCCAGCATTTCTTAGGATTCAACATTGACATTATAATTGCTGTAAGGAGGTCTATGCAATATGGCACTTACCACATATCAGGCTGCCACTTGTCCCACTATAAGGATTTATTAATTGTCTTTAGTGTTCTGAATTTTTGGTCATAACCTAACCAGTCCACCCCTCCTCATACATAAGAGGTTTCCTTACTAGTCAATAAATAGGAAATCAAAGGCAATGCCAGCTGTGGGTCATTTTCAATGAGTACCAGAATGACAATTGAGGGCCCAGCTGCTAAAGAATCGCAGTTTTTCTGGGTATGCTGTTTGTTAGCCTTCTTACCTTGTGTGGTCAGTGCAGCCACTAAATTTTGCAGCCAGCCGTTTCAGCTTCCAATAACTTTTGTATTCCATATGCATCAGCAAGATGAAATGCATCTGAAATGTATCTTTTAATGGTTCTGGGATGTGTGCTGTTATATGTGACCCTGAGAGAATATCACATAACATCAGAGGGGTAGAGGAATTATCTACTGGGGCACAGGTTAAAGCAAAATGCTTTAGCTCTTGAGCTAATTGTACCTGACCTCCCAAACCAAGTTTTACTTGTAATGAAGTAGAAGGAGAAGAAGGAGTGGACACCTGCAGGGTACTATGGGAGTCCACTTCATATGAAACTATGGGGGTGCCAAGCCCTTTCACTAAAACCAAATGAAAAAGTCTACCCCTACTACCGTCTGGAAGGGATTCCAGGAATTCTTCAAGGTACTCATCTTGTGTTTGCTTCTCTAATCTCATCACTGAGGGGACTGTCATTATCTGATTCTTCTTGTTTAGCTGTTGGAATGACAGCATCTGTTTAGGCATTTGGTTCTGGTGCGCCAGCTGTCTGAGATGAATTGAGTTTGGTTGCCAATTACCTCCTCTTGGACCTGTACAGAACTTGGCTGTTGTCATACTTTAATTCCTGAAATAAATCATCTGCCTCTGTTTTTATTCTGACCCATCAATTTTAATCAAATTTTAGGGACTGTAAGAGGATGAACCTGTGAAACAAAATCACAAAATTAGTAATGCTTATTAAAATGAGTCTAAATAAGGCATGCAGTGCCTAAAAGTGAAGTTAACCCAAAGAAATCCAACATCAGGTCATGCCCTTGATAACTACAAAGAGTGAAACACTTTGGCCCATGGGTCTCAGACTCATATAACTGCATACTGGAATCCAGTGCCCTACCATTACATCCACCCAGTCCAAGTCACTCTCACTGTCAATCCAGCTACCTGCCAGACTAAAGGATGAGGTAAATCTATATTCCTTCATTAAATAATAGCCTTCAGGGAAAGGAATACCTCACCTATCTAAACTTGAACTCTGACCCTCTATAAAAGATGGAAAGCTGCTTAAAAACTTTAATAACCCTGAATACAATCACACTATCCCTTTAGACTTAAAGGAACACCACAGCCCCTTTAATGTAACAGAAATATTGCTATATCTTCTTACAAAGTAATTTTATTATATTTTTTCCTTTTTTTTAAACAGGAAACCTGTGAACACCCACTTTTATCAGCTTTATGCCTGTTTTAAAGGCACACAAACATGCATATTTTCAAAGAGAGAACAAAAAAGAGAACTGAACTACAGTAACAGATGAGAATATATAGGGTTATGATTGGGTCTCTGATCGTAACCATGTTATTATGTGTTTGAGATATAGATTCCAAGAAAGTCACTTGAGAGGTGAATCTTGGCATCCTTGTCGATAACACATAATACTGGATTATGAGCTGTTGAGACGCGATCATAACGCTTTGTAGTGCATGGAGTTTTATGTATTCCATTTGCTACCTGTTAGAGAGACAAAAACAAAGTGCTTTACCAGCTTTAAAAGCCAGTAAAGCACTTAATAAGAGCTGTCACATAGACAAAAAGTAAGGGAAAAAAATCAGGGACAATTTTTAAATATTGCCCTAACTTAAGGAAGTTACATATGTGGGCATAGCAGGAAAGATATTCAGGGACCTTTGAGAGTGAAGGAAAGTCCCTTCCCTTATAACCAAATGCAACAGCATTTAGGGTGAGTGCAAAATTTGTTACACACCTTTTGAAAGTGCCATTACAGTGAGATTTTGCACTACAGAAGCATGTAGCAGGTTTATGTTTTCTCCTATTTTGGAGGGTAATTGTGCACTATAAATGTATTGGCCAACACCCACAACTGCATGCAACAATATTTGTAGTATATCAATTAGCCTATATTTATTTACCTTTTGTATATATATATATATATATATATATATATATATATATATATATATATATATATATATATATATATATATATATATATATATATATATATATATATATATGTAAAGATATATGTATATGGTTCCCCTTCAGAAGGTTGAACGGCTGAAATCTCGAAATGCATATGGCCGAAGACATATGCTCGAATTTCAGAAGTTCGACCTTCTGAAAGGGAAAAAAAAAACAACCAAACACAAAACAAGCAAGCCCCCCTGCCCCCCACACCCACCGCTACTTATTTATACCAACTCCAAGATCACCCCGACACCCCCCGCTACTTATTTATACCAACTCTGAGATCGCACTACAGCAAAGAAAGGGAAATCTCCCATTCCGCGCTGTATGCCAATTCCCATTCAGAAGGTGGAGCTTCTGAAATTTCGAGCATATGGTTTCGACCATATACATTTTGAGATTTCGGCCATTTGACCTTCTGAAGGGGAACTATATATATATATATATATATATATATATATATATATATCTATATATATATATATATATATATATATATATATATATATATATATATATATATATATATATATATATATATATATATATATATATATATCTAGGTTCATAGGTTGGTACTAGGCAATCAGCCCTAGTGCCTTGACCTTCTGAAGGGGAACCATATATATATATATATATATATATATATATATATATATATATATATATATATATATATATATATATATATATATCTAGGTTCATAGGTTCATAGGTTGGTACTAGGCTATCAGCCCTAGTGCCTATACAAGCCTAGCCATAACAATTCCCTGGCTATTTCTTCCCACACTATTTACTTCCTTGGACCCCTGTCTAGCACACACACACACACACACACACACACACACACACACACACACACACACACACACACACACACACATACATATATATATGTGCGTGTGTATATGTGCATGTGTGTGTATGTGTGCGTGTGTACATATATATGTAAATATATATATATATATATATATATATATATATATATATATATATATATATATATATATATATATATATATATATATATATATATATATATATATATCATCTTCTTTCGGCTGTTCCCGTTAGGGGTCGCCACAGCAGATCACCTGTTTCCATTTCTTCCTGTCCTCTGCATCTTGCTCTGTCACACCAACCACCTGCATGTCCTCTCTTACCACATCCATAAACCTTATCTTAGGCCTTCCTCTTTTCCTGTTACCTGGTAGCTTCATCCTTAGCATCTTTTTCCCAATATGCTCAGCATCCCTCCTCAGCACATGTCCAAGCCAATGTAATCTTACCTCTCTGGCTTAGTCTCCAAACCTTCCAACCTGGGCTGACTCTCTAATATACTTATTCCTAATCCTGTCCAACCTCGTTACACTCAGTGTAAATCTTAACATCTTTCACTCTGCCACATCCAGCTCAAACTCCTGCCTTTTTGTCAATACCACTGTCGCCAACCCATATAACATAGCTGGTCTCACTACCCTCTTGTAGACCTTCCCTTTCACTCTTACTGGTAGTCGTCTGTCACAAATCACTCCTGACACTCTTCTCCACCCACTCCATCCTGCCTGTACTTTCTTTTTCACCTCTCTTCCACACTCACCGTTACTCTGAGCTATTGACCCCAAGTATTTAAACTCATCCACCTTCACCACCTCTACTCCCTGCATCCTCACCATTCCTCTATCCTCCCTCTCATTCACACACATATATTCTGTCTTAGTCCTGCTGACCTTCATTCCTCTTCTCTCTAGAGCATATCTCCATCTCTCCAGGGTCTCCTCCACCTGTTCCCTACTCTCACTACAGATCACAAAGATTTCATTAAACAATCTGGTTAAAACATCATAGTCCACAGGGACTCCTGTCTGATCTCGTCTGTCATCCTGTCCATCACCATTGCAAATAAGAAAGGGCTCAGAGCTGATCCTTGATGTAACCCCACCTCCACCTTAAATACATCCATCACTCCCACCGCAGACCTCACCGCTGTCACACTACCCTCGTACATATCCTGTACCACTCTTACATACTTCTCTGACACTCCTGACTTCCTCATACAGTACCACAACTCCTCTCTAGACACCCTGTCATATGCTTTCTCTAAGTCTACAGAAACACAATGCAACTCCTTCTGACATTCTCTGTACTTCTCCATCAACACTCTCAGAGCAAACATCGCATCTGTAGTGCTCTTTCCCGGCATGAAACCATAATGCTGATCACTAATCATCACGTCCCTTCTTAACCTAGCTTCCACTACTCTTTCCCATAACTTCATGCTGTGACTGATCAATTTAATCCCCCTGTAGTTACTACAGCTCTGCACATCACCCTTATTCTTAACAATCTGTACCAAAACACTTTTTCTCCATTCCTCAGGCATCCTCTCACTTTCTAAGATTTCATTAAACAATCTGGTTAAAAACGCCACTACCATTTCACCTAAACACCTCCATGCTTCCACAGGTATGTCATCTGGGCCAACAGCCTTTCCATTCTTCATTCTCTTCATAGCTATCCTTACTTCCTCTTTGCTAATCCATTGTACTTCATGATTCACTATCCCTACATCATCCAACCTTCTCTCCCTCTCATTCTCTTCATTCATCAACCCCTCAAAGTACTCTTTCCATCTCCTCAACACACTCTCCTCGCTTGTGAGTATGTTTCCCTCATTATCCTTTATCACCTTTTCCTGCTGCACATCTTTCCTAGCTTGGTCCCTCTGTCTAGCCAGTCAGTACAGGTCCTTTTCTCCCTCCTTAGTGTCCAACCTTTCATACAACTCTTCATATGCCCTATCCTTAGCCTTTGCCACCTCTCTCTTTGCCATGCACCTCATCTCCTTATACTATTGTCTACTTTCTTCATCTCTCTGACAATCCCACTTCTTCTTTGCCAACCTCTTTGCCTGTATACTCTCCTGTACTTCCTCATTCCACCACCATGTCTCCTTGTCGTCCTTCCTCTGTCCAGATGTGATACCAAGCACCTTTCTAGCCATCTCCCTTACTAGCTCTGCTGTAGTTACCTAGCTATTTGGTAACTCTTCACTGCAACCCAGTGCCTGTCTTAACTTATCCCTGAACTCCACCTCAGAATTACCCTTTTTCAATTTCCACCACTTGATCCTTGGTGCTGCCCTCACACTCCTCCTCCTCTTCCTGATCACCATCGTCATCCTACAAACCACCATCCTATGCTACCTAACTACACTTTCTCCGGTCACCACTTTACAGTCTCCAATCTCCTTCAGACTGGCCCTCCTACATAAGATATAATCCACCTGTGTGCATCTTCCTCCACTCTTGTATGTCACCCTATGCTCCTCCCTCTTGTTAAAATACGTAAACACCACAGCCATGTCCATCCTTTTCGCAAAATCCACTACCATCTGACCTTCTGAATTCCTTTGTTTAACACCATACCTACCCATCACTTCCTCATCCCCTCTGTTCCCTTCACCAACATGCCCATTGAAATCTGCTCCAATCACCACTCTCTCACCCTTGGGTACAGTCGATATCACCAATTCATCCAATTCACTCCAAAATGTTTCTTTCTCATCCATTGCACACCCAACTTGTGGAGCATATGCACCAACAACATTCATCATTACACCATCAATTTCTAGCTTCATAAACATCACTCTATCCGACACTCTTTTCACCTCCAAAGCACTCTTAGCATACTGTTCCTTCAGAATAACTCCTACGCCATTTCTCCTCCCATCCACACCATGATAAAACAATTTGAACCCACCTCCGATACACCTAGCCTTACTCCCCTTCCATCTGGTCTCCTGCACACACAATATACCAACCTTCCTTCTTTCCATCATATCATCTAGCTTTCTCCCTATACCAGTCATACTGCTAATATTCAAAGTTCCGACCCTCACTGCCACAGTCCTAGACTTTCTCCTCTCTTCCTGCCTTCGGCCATGCCTTCCGCCTCTTCTCCTCCTTCGGCCAACAGTAGCCCAATTTCTGCCAGCACCCTGTTGGCTAACAGATAGATGCACATATGGATCTGCTTCTAAACCTCATATAACAGAACTTCATTTTCAATAGACCAAAATCATGAAAGCTGATATACCTGAAAGGTGAATTTTTCCCCTTTTAAGTAAACACTTGCCCAAATATACACAAAACACACATATCAAAGTAAGTAAAACCCAGCTAGGTGGGGGGCAATGCCCCATACACCCCACACCCTCCAACTATATATACCAATTTGGGGATAGCACTACAGTGGAGAAAAGGGCATGTTGGGCAAGAGTTTACTTACCTTGGTAAAATTCGCTGTTCAGGTATTTCAGCTGTCACGATTTTCATCTTGCGAAAATGAAGTTTTGTTATATGAATGAGGTTTGAGGATTTGAAGTAGTAATATCTCACAGTATCCTAACCTGAGGAATTGACCTCAAGCTGTCTGCAAAGCACCTCAAAATATCAAAATATCAAATCACGCAGTTAATCATTTCTGTTTTTTGTTTTTTGTGTCTGACTCTACTGGGGCAACATAATTACCCTTTAATTATTAAGAAATGATCCCCTCTTGAGGAGACCACGAAATCTCTTACTGAATACAATCTGGTGCCAAACACCATCAGAAAATAACCTAAGGTGAAGAAAAAACTTCATCAGACACCGCTCAATCTCAAACTGACAAGAGTTCTAAAACATTACAAACTTTAACAACTCCCTGACTAAAATCTTCCCTAAACCTGCCCCATACGAAGCTGACACAATGACTGCATTCATGGCATGTATGTATGCTTTCTTTGTTCATAAAAACAATAAACAACTGTCCACAGCAGCTCACCTGCACCTTCCCACCTCCCACCTCTAGTTACAAGCCTAATATATACCTCAACTGTGAAAATTTACCCCCGAAAGAAATGTAAAATCCTATTTTTTTTTTATTTACTCTGAGAAACCCCAAACCCCTCCCTGTGCTTGCATTAATGAAGAGAAGATGAGGTGAAGCAAAGGTTTAGACCAGGTCCCTATACCGACTGTGCACATGTAAAGAAAGCACAGCAGACCAATCAACATACAAATCCATCCAGCCGAACTAGACCACCAAGGAAAGACAGATTTGCACCAAAGTCTTCAATCAATGTCAAGTAAACAGACAAGTTATTTATCAAATATATATATCTACATATCAATATATATCTATTATATATATATATATATATATATATATATATATATATATATATATATATATATATACAGTGGATATAAAAAGTTTACACACCCCTGTTAAAATGCCAGGTTTTTGTGATATAAAAAAATGAGACCACAATAAATCATTTCAAAACTTTTCCCTACAATTCAATTGAAAAACAAACAAATCTGTTAGGGGAAAAATATAAAAATAAAAACGTACAATAAGCTGGTTGCATAAGTGTGCACACCCTTAAACTAATACTTTGTTGAAGCACTCTTTGATTTAATGACAGCATTCAGTCTTCTTTGATAGGAGTCTATCAGCATGGCACATCTTGAGTTGGCAATATTTGCTCACTCTCCCTTACAAAAGTGCTCCAAGTCAATTCGATTGCAAGGGCATCTCTTGTGCATAGCCCTCTTCAGATCACCCCAGAGATTTTCTATTGGATTTAGGTCTGTGCTCTGGCTGGGCCATTCCAAAACTTTAATTTTCTTCTGGTGAAGCTATTCTTTTGTTGATTTGGTTGTTTGCTTGGGGTCATTGCCATGTTAAAAGGTGAAATTCCTCTTTATCTTCAGCTTTCTAGCAGAAGCTTGAAGGTTTTGGGCCAAAAGTGATTGGTATTTGGAACTGTTCATAATTCCCTCCACCTTGACTAAAGTCCCAGTTCCAGCTAAAGAAAAGCAACCCCAAAGCATGATACTGCCACCACCATGCTTCACCATGGGGATGGTGTTCTTTTGGTGATGTGAAGTGTTGTTTTTGCGCCAAACTTACCTTTTGTAATTGTGGCCAGAAAGTTCACCCTTGGTCTCATCAGAACATAACACATTTTCCCACATGCTTTTGGGAGACGATGTATTGTTTTGCAAATTTTAGCTGGGCCTGGATGTTTTTCTGTGTAAGAAAAGGCTTCCATTTTGCAACTCTACCCCATAGCCCAGACATATGGAGAATATGGGAGATTGTTGTCACATGTAGTACACAACCAGTACTTGCCAGAAATTCCTGCAGCTCCTTCAGTGTTGCTGTAGGTCTCTTGGCAGCCCCCCTGACCAGTTTTTGTCTTGTCTTTTAATCAATTTTGTAGGGACATCCAGTTCTTTGCAACGTCTCTGTTATCCCATATTTCTCCACTTTTTGATGACTGTCTTCACTGTGTTCCATGGTATATCTAATGCTGTGGAAATTTTTTTGTACCCTTTTCCTGACCGATACCTTTCAGAAATGAAATCCCTTTGATGCTTTGTAAGCTCTCTGCAAATCATGGCTTTTGCTGTAGCAGGCAACTGCGTAAATGTAAAGAAAATCCAACTAGGACAGCTAAACTTTATTTGGGGTTAATCAGAGTATTTTTAATTGATGGCAGGTGTGTACCTAAGAAGAGTGAATGTTGTTGTTGCTGTGTCTTTTGGCTTTTCCCGGTTAGGGGTCGCCACAGCAGAACTCCGGTCCGCTAATGATTGGCAGCAGATTTTTACATTCCGAGTTGCCAGCTCTGACGCATAACCTTCAATGAAGGTACACCCATTCACACGTCTCCACACAGAAGACGCTCTAGCTGAGAACTGAACAAGTCAACGTCTTACTGTGAGGCGACAACGCTACCGCAACACCACCACTGCACTTACCCAAGAAGAGTGAATGATGTAATTAAATCAAAAAGTGCTTCAATAAATTATTAGTTTAAGGGTGTGCACACTTATGCAACCAGCTTATTGTACATTTTTTATTTTTTATATTTTTTCCCGTAACAGATTTATTTGTTTTTCAATTGAATTGTACAAAAGGTGGGAAAAGTTTTGAAATGATTTATTGTGGTTTCGTTTTTTTATATCACAAAAACCTGGCATTTTAACAGGGGTGTGTAAACTTTTTATATCCACTGTGTGTGTATATATATATATATATATATATATATATATATATATATATATATATATATATATATATATATATATATATATATATATATATATATATATTCTCTCTCTCTGTATATATATATATATATATATATATATATATATATATATATATATATATACACACACATATGTGTGTGTGTGTGTGTGTGTGTGTGTATGTATATATATATATATATATATATATATATATATATATATATATATATATATATATATATATATATATATATATATATATATATATGTATATATTTGTCTACTTTGACTCACCGAATTTTCAATTATCCAAAATGCAACTGGCCGACTCAACTTCAGCAAAAGACCATTCCTCCGAAAGTACAGACTACCGAAATTCATTCCCTGGGAAATGAACCACTTGGCCACCAGGGAAAAAACCTCAACAGAAGAAAAATGAGAGGGTAAAAGGAGAGGTTTCACAATGGTAAAAGGCACTCCTGGCATACCTCTCAACTGCCCAGAATTTTACCTAATATTTTTGGAGTCTGTATCATAGGATTTGTGGATTTAAGGTCAAGAATTGAAAACTGACATTACTAAATTACAGGCATTTGAGTTTCATGATTCATATCCTTCAGAAAATCCATGCTTTTACAGTACATGTTATGCTAACAACTTTTTAAGTTTATAATAGCAATAGTTTAACAATCTATGTTTGATTTTGGGCCTTAGTCTCCTTGTCAGTTTTGCCTCTGTCCAGAATTCATGTGTTAAGGTTGAGAGGTATGTTTGTCTCATGTTTTCCTTTCCCTTCATAAAACTTATGATTTCTGATGATTGCAGTCTTTCTCTCATATGATAATGTGTGTGTGTTTGTGTGTGGGGGGGGGGGGGGTTTGGGTTCACCACCATCTGACTTAAGTTTTCTTGGTTTTGTCTCATATTTTTCCCATCCACTTGTAAAACATTTGAATTTATAGTAAATCACCGATGATTACAGCCAGACACAGATGACTTTGAGACAGCAGTGTGGGAGAGGGTCTCACAACACCATTCAAATTTACAAAGCATTCCTTGTTTTGTATCAGTTTTTCTCTACTCATTCTAAACTTTGATTTTGTTGTAAGTAAATGGGAAAAGCAATAAGAAAAACCTAGCCAAGCTAGAGTTTTCACTGTGTGATTCCTTAAAACCTCTTGTAAAAGAGGATTATGGGATAAATCAATCCCATAATCCTGTTTTAAAAGAGGTTTTATGGAATTACACTGTGAAATCTCTACCTTGTCTAGGGTTTCATTGTTTTTTTTCCAATTGGAATGGGTGTGTCTCTTTTGTTTTGGTTGTAAGCTTGAATTAGTCAATAACAAAAAGGCAACATTAATTTAAGAAATGTAGGATTGATATATTTCTCTGCTGTTCAGAATTTCTTTTTGGTAAATGCCAGTTACCTTGTTACTTTACTAAAATATGTGAGGAATAATGCTGTGAGCTGTTAATGAATTGTTCCCCGTAGTTAAATGAACCAGGTTTGAGTTCTTCCACCTCCATTTGCTTACTGTGTCAAAAGGTGCACTTTATTCAATTGCCTTACCTGGTTAGAAAAGTTTATAAAACAAAGACCCTGAGGAGTCCATGTTGATGCAAAACCTGTTCTATTAACTTTAAAATAATTAAAGTAAATGTCCCTGATTTTGGGCCTTTGTCCCTCCCCCTTTGCTGAGATTTCTTGAGCAAAGAAGCTGAGAGGTATACCTGCTTGAGCTTTATTGTATGCAGGAATGGCACATGGTTCTAGGAATGAAGTTAGAGTGATTTACTGCTTGAGGATGAGAGGGCAGTGTCTTCATTTGTCTTTAGAATGCAGTGCCATTTTTTCCCGTCTGGCTGTTGAGCATGTCAGTACACTTCACTATACAAATGCTGAATGCTAGGATACAGTACTTTATTGTCTGGGTGTATATGGTTCTGTGTGTGTGTGTGTGTGTGTGTGTTTTCAGTGATAATCTCTGTCCAATATATTCAGTATAGTGCCCTGATATGATTCATGTTTGTCTGTTCATCATGGAATATATGTTTGTCTTGGAAATTGTTTAGAACTGCAGCAAGTAGTTTGAATTTCAGATGCAGTATCCTTCAGAAAATGGAGGCTAATAGAAAACATGATTTACTAATTTTCTCTAAGTAATTAAATGACAATTGTCTTTGTACTCTTGAACTATTGATTGTTTAAAATATTAAGAATCAAAATCCCTTACTCTTAGCCCTATCTACACTTGACATCTGTATGCAGTCTGGACTTTCTCTGGACATGATCTGTCTAGAAAATAAAAGTTAAGTACTTACCATAACAATAGATCCATGTTGTTATCTTTTTGTCTGGTTCAACATGTGAGTTGTCAGATCCAGTTGGATCTGACTTCGGTGCTTTATACCAAATCATTGGCTCGAAGAGGTCTGACTCCTCCCTTACCCACAATCCTCCTCTCCTGCCTGAATTACCTCAGGCTGTGTTTGCTGAATGACCAGAAATAGTGAAACACTATGTAGGAAATTAGAAGGAGGAGAAATACATTAAACACTATATAGTGAAAGAGTTAGAAAGGGGTAAAATGTGTTTTTAGGCTAGAGACTGGAGTAAAATGGTAATGTCCCAGGGTGGGATTGAATCACAAACTGAAAGGCTCATTAAAAAAGGGAAGCAATAGATGCATTGTTGAGCTATATATGAAAGGGATGCAAATTGAACTATAATTGTAGAGTAATTTGATCCAGCCATGAATAGTTTCTAAGGAAACTTCAAATTTTCAGTTAAACATGCTAAAAAATTATCTAGTCCCTTAGAAGAGGCCCTAGATGGAACATTTCTTCCATTTGGTCTTGTAAGTCTTTTTGGTTGAGCTTCTTTGAGTGGAAGATATGATATGGACTACTGTAGAAGAAAGTCTGGCATCTCTGGCAAGTGAGAGAACTGGAGAAATCATGCTGTCAATTTCTGGGTCTTGAGGTCTGGTAAAGGTAGACAGGATGAGTGACTGAGGAGATCGAGAACTGGATCCAGAACCCCATGGTGGGTGAACTGAATGAGGTCAAAGAAAGTAGAACCATACCTGCTGAAACCAGGAGGCTGCAATGAGGATTACCCTGGTCTTGTACTCCATAGCTTTCTGGATGAATTTAGTGATAAGAGCAATTGATGGAAAGGCATAAAGGAGACCTGTGGGCCAAATGTGGACTAGAGCATCTATCCATGACTGTCCCTGTGGATTGAAGGGGGCAAATAACTTCTGCACTTGTTTAGATATGAAGCAAAAGGGTCACAGCAAGGTTCACCTCAATGGCTGAAAATCTCCATTGCCCCTGTTCTATTGAGAGACCACTCGTGATGCAATAAAATAGTTCTGTGTAGTTTGTTTGCTAGGATAATGGATATCCCAGGTATGTACATTGCTACTAGAAAGTTGTTTGAACACATTGCCCATTGCCAAACTCTCATGGCTTCCCAGGAAAGAGGGTACAAATTCTTTCTGCCCAGTGTGCCAGAGTGTATGGCAATTACATCCTTGGGAAGGAGGTCCTGAAATGCCTGTAATATAATGTAAATATTGGAAGAGTGTTGCACCACAGGTATTAGTATTTCATCTGAGTATTCAAAACTTGCTAAATAACCAAAATGGCAGAAAGACAGCTTCAAAACAACAGCTTCAATAACAGGCTTTTACCATGTTGAATCCACAATATATGAAATATAGAGCTTTGCTGTTGTAAAAGTCAAGTGACATTGTAATTCCACAGCTTTAAAACATGTGGATGTCATAAAAACAGAAAAAACGAACATAAAAGTGAAGAACCCTTCTGATGTAAACAATGGACAAGCGCTTTCAGCTTTTTCAAGCCTTCTTCAGATCCAAGTAGGTAAGCTGGGTTCAGTGTTTAAAAGTTGGTATCATCCAATGAAACACCTCAGTGAATGATGAATGTTAACCAATCAAGTTAGTCCATTGGTACACACCTCCATAGCTTGAAGTTAAAACTCTTTATTTAAAACTCTTTGTTTAAAACAACATGACAGTTTGACATTTCTAAGACAGCCTCAGACATATTTTCAGAAGGAATATTAGTAAGATCTTTTCAGTAGGTTCTGGTTAAAAGAACAAGCTCTGCATAACAGCCAAGATTTTGAGAGAAAAAGGTGAAAAATTAAAAAAAAAAAAAAAAAATTTAGATGGTCATTTAGGGCGCTTCTTTTTATTTCATTTCAACAGTTTCTTTGGGATATCAGAGCCTAAGTCAGTATACCTAAGGTTTCTGTCAATAAAAACAGGTCATAAGTGAGCATAGCTCATTGCTCGTCTATTTTTAAGAAAAGGCTTTAAGGGAACACAGCCATTAAGGCCAGGGGGTTATCTGCCCTCAGCCGCATTATCCATTTGTCTTCCTCTCTCTCAGTCAGATTGGTCAGGTCTCCTTCTGAGGAAGTAAAATGTATCTTTGAAATGACCATGAAAACAAAGCGCTGTCCCTCATGCTCACGTAAATGAAAAAAAGGAGAGTTTGTTTCCTTTCTGTTACGTATATCAGATTGATGTTTGATAATTCTTTCCTTTAGCTTCATATTAGTTTTTCCAACATAAAATGCTGTGCAGGAAGTGCAGGTAACTATGTAAACAATATTGCTGGTTAGGCAATTAGCTAATCCATGAAAAACAAATGTCTGTTTAGTAACCGGATGCTTAAATGTGTTGCTACAATTGATTACATTGCAGACCTTGCAGAAGCCACATTTCTTTGTTCCTGATGAATTATTATGTACGTAGTTGTTATATATCCCATCATTTGAGCATAAAATCCTTTTGAGATTCTTTTTATTTTTGAAAAAGTTGTTTTTTGTTCTGCTGAGCGTTCTTTAGCGGAATTCACTTCTTTTTCTGGATATGCCTGTAATATAAGGAGGACCATTCTTAACTCCAAGACATTGATGTGAAGTTTGACCTTTCTTGATGACCATGTTCCTTGAACTGTCTTCCCTTCAAAATGTACCCCCACCCACGAAGAGATGCATCTGTGGTTGCTGTGTCTGAATTGGATGGATGTGATCTCTGAAGGCCTGAGTCAGATGAACTCTGTAATGAAGGAGATGTAGTTTTTGTGACCACTGTACAGCTAGCATCCACTATAGAACTCTTAGGTGGTATCTTGTCAAAGAAACCATAGCTACATAGGAAGCCATTAAACCTAAGAGATGCAGGATGTGTTGAGCTTGAGGTCTGAGATGTTTTTTTCACTTGTAGAGCTATGGATCTTATGGATTTGATTTGTGTTAAGGGTAGTTTAATGCACAGCTGTCTATGTTGCAGCATATGAATTATATGGATTTAGTAGGGGATAGCTTTCTCTTGTTGACATTTATAAAAATGCCCATGTGAGCTCTTAGATATATCAAAAATTACTGATGTCTCAGAAGTGGATCCTTGGAGGTAGTTGATAGAAGGCAACCATCTAAATATAGGAATACATGGCTCTCTTTCAGACTGAGACAGGCTGTCATGGGTGCCATTGTCTTGGTGAGCACCTGCTAGGCTGTGGTGAGACCAAAATTCAGTGCTTTGAAATGACAATAACTGGCTTCCAGACAGAAATGCAAGAATCTCTTGGACTGCAGCTGTATCTTTATATAATAGTAGGCATCCTGCAGATCAATAGGAAAACAACCAAATGTCCTTTTCCGGTAGAGGTAAAAATGAACTGTTCCATGACCATCTTTAATTTTGTCTGTTTTACATATTGATTCAGATTACAGAAATGCAATATTGGTCTGAGATCCCTTGACTTTTTCTTGGAACTAAGAAGAACCTTGAATAGACTTTGGATTCTTGTTGGTCTTGGGGAGCCTGTTGGTTGACTCTCTTGTCCAACAACTTTAAAAGCTTTGTTACTGCAGATTCCAACTGATTGCATGTAGTATTGGGAATCTTTTGTGTTGCCTTTGGGGGTTTTAAAAAGGGTGTTGTTTAACCTGTAGCAATGATCCTTAGCACCCAAAAATCAGAAGTTATATTTTGCCAGGCTAGGGGGTGTAAGGAGAAGTGTCATCATCTGCTTCCAGAGTAGAGTAGTTGGGCAAACGATGCTGATAAGGTTTTTCTGTGAAAGGTCCACAGGAACCTTGGTTCTATATACCACCTCTGCCCAAAGGGCAATATCCCATGTGATTACCTCTACCTCTGCTTCTGGGAGGCCTGTCCCCAAGAGTGTCCTGGTGAAACTCTTGAGATTTTTCTTTGCACAACATATTTCTTACTTTTTTTTGATTCCTGGAGAAGGATTTTTGCAGAGTTGAAAAATGGATTCCAGTGGCAGACAAGGTCTTACTGTTCTGCTCACTCCTGGTAAGCATTTCCCTGACCTTTGGTTCAAATAAGGTGGAACCATCATTGGGGGCATTTATGAAGGGCATCTCAAAACTTTCATCCGAGTCACAAAGATGCATCCAGGCATGATGTTGTATGGTAATACCTGTGTCAGCTGCTCTTGCTGGGCCATCTACTGCATTGGACAGTAGTCTCATTGGAGAATGACTGAAGGGTGGACAACAGGGTATCCAAAGATTTCTGGATATCTGAAGCTAAGTCACTGCCAGCGAATTTGAAAGCTTTTTGATCAAATCCTTCTAAAACATGTCAGGTTGCCATATACTTCAGCACACAGAGAGAAAACATGGCTGAAGCCTAAATCTGTTTCCCTAGTCTATCCAGTGCCCAAGACTTCCTGTTAGGGGGATAAACATATGAAAGGTCTTCAGATAGTTTGTCTTTTGTGGCTGTTGCTACTACCATGGCATCTTCAGGGAGACCCTTGTCCCTCTGTTTTCTTTCTCTGGGATTTTGTCTATTTTTTTCAGGATGGGCTCTGCCACATCAGGTTCCTTCCAGGCATTTTGGGCAATGAGCTTGACTAAGACATCAGGAGCAGAGACCATTCAGGACATTTAAGGGGCAGGCCCAAAAGCTTCGAGAAACACCATTTCATCAGATGAAGGGGTTTCAGTGGACCAACCCACTTCTGTTTCATTAATTCCAGGATGTTTGCAAAGGAGACATCTTCATGGGGGCCTTGGAGAGCCTTTTCCCTCATCTGTGTCAGTGTTTTCAGTCACTGACTCAGGAGTGGAGTCAACATTTGCTCTGGTTGCAGGACTCTACTTGACCCAAGTGCATCAGTGTCAAATGAGTACAGAACAAAGTCGAAGCCAAAATCTCTTGGGCTGTTGGCTCCAAAGCTGGTATCATAGGAAGGTAGGATCCAATGTGCACTGGTTTCCAAAATGGAGATTGCATTGGAAGCAGTACTGTCAAGGTCAAATGGGCTGATCCTGGCCTTTCCTTGGGGATGGAGCTAGGAGGAATGACATCTAGATCTGAGTTCTCAAATACTTCCTTATCATTCAGTCGACATCTAACTCAGTGAGACTCCTAGTAGATCGACTAGATCTCTAAGACAAGGCGATTGAAGCAAACCTCAAAGGGATCTTCTGTAGTATGGGCAAGTAAAGACTGAGGTCGATAGGCCCTGTAGAAAATGAAGTTTTTGGGGAGGGAGTCTGGATCCTAGTGACAGTAGGATATGACTACCTTGCAACCTCAGATAACAAACCTGTGATAGTTCTGGGGTCCAGCTACCTTTTCTTACATAACAACACAACTGTTATTGATGAAAATAAAATGTGTAAGGCATTAATTTTAACATACAATAGTGATTCCACTGACATCAAAAAAGGTGATATGCAAAAAGTGGAGTGTCTTTGACACTGAACCAGAATATAAGGAAATAGTTGTGAAACACCCACTCATCATATCCTAAAAAGATATCTATATAAAAATATGCTAGAGAGAGTGACTAGCTGTGAGCAAGTGGGGTGATGAAAAAATGTACTAAGACAGATTTGTGAAAACCCTGAATTAAGGGTGATGAAACCCGGCAAAGGTGGGGGATTAGTCATTATAAATACTAATGACTATAACAACAAAATGTTCTCTATCCTTTACAGTGAAACATATGAAGAAGTATGTATGTTGTTTTCAGTGATACCACACATGATAGGAATAGAATGGTTTTATCTATACTAATGTCAATATACCAACCTAGAACACAATCAGATTCTGACCCTAAGGACTTTAATGGAAGTGGTGTTAGATAACAATTTTATCATATTTGAACACCAACTATTCAGGCAAAAGAAGGGGGTGGCCATGGGGGCCACTTGTGTTCCCATTTCTACCAGCATTGTACTAGCCTTTTGGGAAACTAATTATGTCATCAGTTCTGAATTTGCAAAAAGTTGGACCATATATGGTCGCTTTTTGGATGACATAATTATTTTTTGGAATGATACACATGAAAAATTAGACCAGTTTTTTGAGTATATACACAACACCACTGACTTCTTAAATTTTACTATAACTGTATGTGAAGAAAAGGTTAACTATCTTGATGTCACTATTAAGAAAAACAAAACTAAGACCAAATTTGAATCTACTATCTACAGGAAACTTGCATACTCCAATATGTTACTACACTTCAGCAGTTGGCATCCCATCCATCAGAAAAAATCTTTAGTGAGAGGGAGTGTACTCTTGGCACGCATGGGGTCCGAACATAGTGAATTTGAGGGTCAATGCAACATTTTACATGACATGTTAACTAAAAGAGGTTACCCCCACCCCCTTCCTGAACAATATATTCAAGAGGTAAAAGAGAAGAGGACTGGGGATTACTAGCTACTGTTATTAGGGACGCATAGGGAACAAATACCTACGAATATCACAACTGTTATTGATGAAAATAAAATGCGTAAGGCATTAATTTTTAACATACAATAGTGATTTCACTGATGTCAAAAAAGTGACATGTAAAAATTGGAGAGTCTTTGACAATGAACCAGAATATAAGGAAATAGTTGGGAAAGCCCACTCATCATACACAAAAAAGATATTTGTATAAAAATATGCTAGAGAGAGTGACTAGCTGTGAGCAAGTGGGGGTGATGAAAAAATGTGGACGTTGTACACAGTGTAAATGTATACTGGAAGGTAGTGAAGTAAGATTAGAGTATTATGGTACTATCAAACTTCAAAAGAAGTTCAACTGTAATAGCAAAAGCATTGGTTACCTAGCAGCATGTCAGAAATGCAAATTTATCAACACAGTTATGACATTGTGAAAAAAGAAATGAACAATGCAGTATCACTGCACATTTAGAAGTTTACTGACCATTTTTTCAAATATATTATTATTGACCAGGTGGATGGGGAGCAGAGAAGTGGACCCACAGATGACTACCTTGAATACAAGGAGCTTCAGTGGCAAGTGTGAACAAATGCCACTATCTACTCTGGGTTAAATGAGAATATGAGGAGCCAGTGTGCTTTATTCTGATGAAGTCTTCTATGGGAAAGACCAAAGCGTTTAATGTTGGTGTGTTTTTACTGCAATAAACGGAGTTCGTATTCAGGTTTGTTTGGTGCGTTTTCCATTTGGTTCCTTGTTTTCTGTTATTCGCACTGCACCAGATTTTTAAATGAGAATATATCAAAAAATCAGTCCTGTGTTAAGACTAAAAGCAGCTTTAGTTTTATAATTATTTCATGTGTTTAACAATTTGACATGGTGAAATGAATGTTTGTATATATGTGGATAGTTTGGGACATAGCCCTTTATGGTGTACATTTAACTATTTAATTATCATCAACAGCATGCTGGGTATAAAAGATGGAACTATGTGTGTTTTCAGTATTCTGATGAAGTTCTTTTACGAAGGATGAAAGCGCTAAATAAATGGATTTTCTACAAAGTGTTCAGCTGCCTCCTTTCATCTTGGTGGACTTCTCTTATGATGTTTCTCTGTCTTTTTCTCTGTCTTTCTCTTTTGACATTTCTATTTTTTTGTCTCTCTTTCTGTCAGAGGAAGAATTAGATGGTGCCTTCAGATCTGATGGCATTTGGACACAGTCTGAGGGGGGAAGAAGCCCTTTCAAAATGAGTTTCTCCTTTCTTCCTTGGAGGGCCCTGGAGACAACTGTAGCACAAACTGATCACGAATCTTGCAAGTGGGATGGCCCCAAACAGTATACATACTGAGAGTGTCTGTCTTGAGGTGGGATTTTAAATCCACAGGAGGAACACTTCTGAAGCCTATACACTTTTCTGACATTAAAAGTAGAGAAATTGCACTATGTGTTATTGGATAATAAGATACCTAAAAATATTTCAACTATCTAACAACTCTAAGTATTTAAGCTAAATCTATGTAATCCTAAGTACCTAGAAACTAAGCCTAAGAACGCACACAGCAAAAAACAAAAAAAATTAAAGAAACAGATTGATCTAATAATTTCATATTAGAAAAAAAATAACACTACTAAATCCTAATAAATATGCTAAACATCTGAAAAAGGGAGGTAAATGGCTACACTTATTATTATGAAATGGAATGGAGCTCCCAGTACAGGCATCTCGTTAGGCAGGCAGCAAATGAGATCTGAGGTAATTCAGGCAGGACAGGGGAGTTGTGGGTAGGGGAGGAGTCAGACCTCTTGGATCCGCTGCTTTGGTATAAGGTGCCAAGGTTGCATCTGAATGGATCCAACAACTCACATGTTGAATCAGATGAAAAAAGACAACAGCTGATCACCTTCATATAGCCAATAATACATTTCTACTGAAATTGTCTTAACTTGAAATCAAACAGCTTTTGCAGCCAATAGGTATTTACACGGTAGCAGCTAAAAATGAATGAGTTGCTAATCATCTGCAATATGGTTCATAGTATCAAATGTTTTCTTGGAGAATTACAGTCCCCTTACCCTTCTTGCTTAAGAGGGTACTTTAGCCTTTGTACCCCTGAAGAAATGCAGCTAACTTTCAGCTTACAGGACTTTGAGTGAGTTGATAAGATTTATTTAATAGTCAGTTTCTTTATACAAGCTCAATGGATTGTGGGTTAGATAAAAAGTCTGCTAAAGGATATAAACAAATACCAACTTTCTGAAATTAAAACCACTCAAAATTGCAACCAATACATATTTATTCTATTACTAAGAAAAATAATGGTTGATACAATGAATCCATTAAAACATCACTGAAAAGGTTACTTGCTTCTAAAGACTGCTTTCTTGGTTGACAAGGGGAAGACCCTCTGTTCTTTGATGACATTTTGTATTGAGACAAATTCAGCTGGTTGTTATTTGACAGAAAGATATATGTAAGCATTGAAAATGGTCATGCATAATGAGGCAGAATACTGAATTACAGTTATTTTTAATGATTGTGAGGTGTCCCTTGGACTTCATCACCCACTATGCCTCCTAATGAGGTGCACTTGGACTTCATCATCCACACCTCCCTTTAATGGTGCTTGAACAGCACACGCCTTCTTTCCCTACCAGTCATCATCTGTTATCTTGTGGCAGAGAAAAGCAGGTTGTCCTGGCTGCTTATCTGAGATGCAGTTTTTCTTCTTTTCACATACTTCCCTACTTAAACACATTCACCTTCAGTAATCTAGCCTGACTTCTGCTATGGCCCTGTCACAGTCTGAGGCAACATTCTACCTGCCTGCTTCTGGCAAAAAAAAGCATGGTGTACATTTAGCAGCAAGGATTGCTTATTTCAAATGGTTCTTTTTTCTTCTTACAGTTTATAAACTTTTCTTTATCAATTACTGTTCTTTCTTGTCCAATCAACATGAATATGAATGGAAAAGGTCACTAATGTCTTGATTTGAAAGAGTAATTATCGTGTTAAATATAAATGAGATCTGCCATGGAAATCCTCTGTAATTTGAGTATTCTAAGGTTCAGTAAATGGTGTTTAGTATTATTTTCAGTTTTATTCTAAACTGCTAATTTCATTGTAAACCTTTGGTGAGATTAGCTTGGGTTTGTACCAAAGAGGGATAATGCAGTGATTACAACTATGATGATATCAGTTCAAACATAGGTTTGTCGAACTAGACACGAGAAGCTGGAAGCAAGAGGATGATGTCTGTTCATCATCTTAGAAAGATGAACTGATGGTTTCTGTTAGACAATAACAACCATACAACCAATAAGGCCATGACAAAACTGGTGACATAAGCATCACAGCATATGGGTTAGAAAGACATGTGTACATGGAAGCTATAGAATGTCCCACATTGATGGAGATGTCCATGTCAGCCTGCAGCATTGGGGTCAGGATCTTAAGATCTTAAAAGAAACAACTTCACTACAATGGTACAAGCATGGCAGCCTGGATGAAGACCCCTGTGGTTGTCTCTAGCCTCTTTGCAGGAAGTACCCAGTACTTGGAAACATATGGGCTCAAGGCCAATAAGGGGAAGCCAGATAGTCAGCAGGCATGGAGGGAAAAAAGCATGTTGAAAAAAACTTGTTAGATCTTTTTGATTTATGCCATATATATGCTATTATGTCTGTTTTATTTTCTCATCATCTACATTCTTCTTTATCCCGACAAGAGCTTATTTGCTTCTATACTCAGAGTAAACAGCCTTGGTTTCCACAGTGTTTTCGTAAATGAGTGAGTCAACTCATTCACAGGCAACAAACTCATCACCTCCAGTGTTGTGAGCATGTATTTTACATTAAAAGCTCAGTTTGGTCTGCTGACAGGCAACGTAAAGTCTGCCACCATTTCTTACTGCACTATTTATTATTTATTTATTTTTGCCTTTAATAAGCATTTTACTACAATGGTTACACATTTGTTTGTAGTTTTTATCCATTTCTCTTTCCAAAATATGTTTACTGATGTGAGATGATAATTCCAGGACTGTTTAGTTAGCTCCAAAGCTAGCCCTAAGTCTAATTCAAGAATTATTAATTTGTGAGACTAGTCAGCAGTCTGAAGTAGTAGGATGCAAGAGTCAATGTACCCAAGGTAGCCACTTATAATAAGGGCTGCTGGATGACGTACTCTTTCAGCCATAACAATGTGAGGAAAGACAGATTACAAGACTATGTTTTCTACTAGACAGAACAAGGAATGCTACTCAATCCTTGTACAAGTAAATTCATAACTCTGACATAAAATCAATTCTAAAGACAGACACACACACAAAATCTGTGAGTGTGTGTGTGTGTGTGTGTGTGTGTGTGTGTGTGTGTGCGTGTGTGTGTGTGTGTGTGTGTGTCTGTGTGTGTGTGTCTGTGTGTGTGTACATGCACATTGAGTGCATAAGCAAAACACCAGTTATTGATAGAAGAACATTATGGTTATGAATATGTATTTTGCATAAACTAAAGAGTGAGAATTATGTTTAGGATTTCAAAAAATGTGATTTATCAGAGCTTAAATGTAAGCAACATTATTTTCTAACTAGCAACCATTTGAAAAAAGTGTGCACAGTATGCATATAATTTTTCTTACAGAAAAGTTTTTCAAAGGGTAAGCCCCTACTGAACCTTTAGTTGTAATGCCTATGCTTTGACAATGCAGTTATAATTAATTTCACTCATCCTAATGCTTGCTAAAGACTATCAGAGAAGATGAATACACTTTATCAGCCTAAGCATGCATATTCCTACATGAAGAGCTTTCAGGTACAAGCAAAACAGTGTCAATTTTCAAAAAGAGCTTCAAAATGAAGAAAAAAGAAAATTACTTTTAATTGCCACTTTTTAGTTTAAAAAGAAAATGATTTAAATAAAACTGATTCATTTACATTAAGCAAGAGGTTTTTTTTCTGGCTATTGTTACTGAAGGCTGGTGGTGAAAGCGTTCTAAGCTTCAAATAAAGATTTCACGAATGCAAACTTTTTTGCACATATATATTAACTTATTATTAACTATTTATTCCTGAAAAGATTGCTTAGCACTTTTATTTCTTTTTAATTATGCATCACACAAGGCTTCCTATTGAAGTGCTGAGACTCTAAACACTGAACCCCTGAATGCTAAAAAAATTTAAAAAAACTAAAAAAAAAAACTATGAGGACAGTGAATATCAAATATTGCTATTCACTCTTTTTTTTTTTTTTGCAGAGAGGTAAGACCCCTCCCCACATGGGAGGCAAAATCACACTTCCCCAGAACTTATATACATAATCTTCAAGATAACCGTACCTTGTTGGAAAGGGAATATTCCACGATGTGTCAGTCTCAGACTTCATATATACAAGTCCATATTTTTGATCATTCAATCTTGATATTCTGGGGTCACACCGAGGAGTCTCAGAATTTGAAATAGTTACCATTAGACAATGCGTAAAAAGTTCAGAATTCTCAACAGTAGAAAAATTATATGCTAAAAAAAGTCTCTGAATTTTGTACCAGATGTCACCACGTTTGTCATTAACAAGTCGGGTTAGCCTCCATATGTCATATGTGACTATAGAATCATTAAAAAAACATAAAGCAAACGCACACACACTCACACACACACACACACACACACACACACACACACACACACACACACACACACACACACACACACACACCTTCCTATTAAATGCATACAATGTATAACTTAATAGTACAAGGTAATTGTGATAGCGTTTCTGAAGTAACTTGCCAATAGATTCATAGGTTCATACTAGGCTATCTGCCCTAGGGCATTTATAAGCCTAGCCAGAATGTGTTTGGCTTTCGCCACCCATTTTAAATTTATTTTGCTATGCCCTTTTTCGAGGTTAGTATACTGTGCCTCTGTCTAACAGTGACACAGAAGTGATACCCGGGGTAAACCTATGATCTCCCATCCACTCATCAAGATTCCTCTTGAAGAGAGTCAATGAGGGACTCTGCTAACCTGGACTGGGATTTTATTCCAGAGTGAAGGGAGCCTCTAGGTTATGAATCTGTCCCTCCAGCATGTCCTATTTATTTCAGTGCTGAGGTTCAAGTCTCTCGAGCACGTAGCTCGATGAGATTTGGATTTTCTGAGGTGCAGCATGTCCATTAATTCTGGGTTGGACATGGCTTTATACGTCAGGCACAGATCGCCTCTGAACAGGCGGTATGCCACTGAGTAGAGTTGGAGTTTCTTTAACCGGGCAGCATATGGCATCTGTTTGAGCCCTTTGATCCTCTTGGTGAGATACTTTTGGGGTCTTTCCAGTTGCTGCAGGTGTCTGGCAAGGTACATCCCAAAAGGGGCATTGTACTCAATTATGGGCCTGATGAGGGATGAGTAAAGAGGCACAATGACCTCCCCTGATCTAGATGTGAATCCCTTCATGATTAGGTGGGCTATATAAAATGTTTTTCTAACCACTTTGGCCACGTGGTTGTCAAATGAGAGATTGCTATCAACTTGGGTCCCCAGGTCCCTAATTACTTCTTCTGTACTTAATGGATTACCACCTATGTGGTAATTTGTGGGCACTTTGTTTTTGCCAAAGGGGAGGACTATACACTTTTTGGCATTTAGCTTGAGGCCATGACTCTGGCACCAGTTGTCTGTTTCTATGAGGCCCTTTTGGAGGATGCTTGTGTCGGCTGGAGAGTCGATTATGGCGCCCAGTTTGCAGTCATTTGCGAACTTGGTCAGCCACAGTCCTTCCCTGTTGGCCTGTACCTCCGAGAAATATATACCGAACAAGAGCGGTCCCAGGACTGAGCCTTGTGGGACAACACTTGTAGCTGGTTTGGAGTCTGACATGGCTCCAGCAATTCTAACCATGTGGCTTCTGTCCTTGAGCCAGTTTGCAATCCATCTAGTGACATAGGGGTTTATATTTAAGCTGGTGAGCTTATCTATAATGCCCGAGTGGGGTATTGTATCGAAGGCTTTTGTGAGGTCCAGGTAGGCTGTGTGGACCACCTTCCCCTCGTCAATGGCCTTGGTTACTGTTTCAAAGAAATCAACCAGGTTTAAGAGGCAGGATCTGCCCTTAACAAAGCCAAACTGGGTAGGATCCAGTGTCTGTAGGTCCCCAATATCTTTATTTATGAGTTCCATGATGATCCTTTCCACAGCTTTGCAGACCAAGCTAGTCAGGCTTATGGGGCGATAGTTTCCAGGATCCGTTGAGGCACCACCTTTATGGAGAGGGACCACTGTTGCTGTACACCACTCTTTGGGCACATATCCTGTAGTAAGGCTGAGATTGAACAGTAGTTTTATGTTTGGGTTTAGCTCTTCTTGGAGTTCATGTAGGACGCAGCCCGGGACACCGTCTGGTCCCATTGATGCTGTGTTTTTTGCTTTGGAGAGGGCGGCTGTTACTTGAGCATCTGAGATGTCGGGGGGGCAGCACTCTTGCTGGGATAGATATTTTCCCTTTTGGTGGGGAGGGGGGGGGAGTTTGCGCTGAACCTGTCAGCTAGGATGTTGGCAATGTCTGTGGGTTTGGTGTATTTTTTGTCATTTTGGACTAATTCTGAGCATATCTGGGAATTACCACCCAGGTTCCTAACATAACTAAAGAAAGCCTTGTGATCATCCTTAGTGTTCTGTGCAATTTTTCTCTCAAAGCTGGCCTTAGACAATTTTATGAGTGCCTGTAGTTTTTTGCTAATACTGATCAGTGATGCCTTCCCTTTTTGGGATTTTGCTCTATCATTTAGTAGCTTCCTCCTTCTATTGTATAGTTTGTTTATGGCTGGGGTCCACCAGACAGGACGTCTGCCTTTGGAGGATTGGGTCTTGGTTTTGTTTGGGATCGCATGATCCATCCATTCCTGAAGGTGTTCATAGAATGCATTTATAAAGGATTCTACGGTCTGGGCCATATTTTCCACAAGCCCGGGGGCTTTGAAGGATTCCACCTCGGTTTTGAGGAGTGTGAAATTTGCTTTAGAGAAGTTTTTCACTGTGGTTTTCTGAGCAGGGGGTGGGGTCGGGATGTGAATATCCAGTGAGATTAGTTTATGGTCTGATCTTACCAGTGAGGGATACACTTCTGGTCTGGAGCATAGAGTCCCCATGTTGGTGATGATCAGGTCCAGTATGTTTTCCCCTCTTGTGGGAGTGGTAACAAGTTGTTCCATAGCATTTGAGTTTATAAATTCTAGGAACCTTTGGGCTAGGGTGTTGGAGCTAGAGTAATGCTCCCAGTCTATGTTTGGGTAGTTGAAGTCGCCCAATATAATGGTGTTTGGAGAGACCTTCATATTTTACAGTGTTCTCAGGAAGGCCGAGTGGGGTTCCTGGGTTTGGGAGGGTGGTCTGCAGCAGGCTATAAACTGGAAGGCAGTTTTACCCACTGTTAGTTGCACATGGATAGTCTCTGATGCTTCGTGCTTTGCCACCAACCTGGAGGTGTGGGTATCTTTGATGAATATCGATACTCCCCCTCCTTTTGTGGTTCGGTCCAAGTTTTGGGGCCGAAAAGCATGGTATGAGGTATAACCTGGTAGTGCTGGTGTGCTCTCGGGAGCCCTGAACCAGGTTTCTGTTACTGCACAGATATCGATGTTCTCCATGCTAAGGAGAGTTTTGAGTGCGTATATTTATAAAACATATTACCATCAGTAATGGAGTATTTGCCATGTCTTTACAGCTATTGAACTCTTCAAACTACCTAGGAATAATAAATGGTATGTAAGGCAATTTCACTGGTTGCATTGCATTATAAAACTAAACTGAGTAAATATAGAAAAAATATATATATTTTATTAAGACAAGCTTTAAAAATTCCTGACAGTTCAGCAACTGACTTCCATTCTTTATGGCCCGCACTGGGTGATGCTGTAATGTCCTTCAGAGAAACTCTAGTCCTGTTTTCCTTTGTCTAATTGTTTATAGTGTCTCAAAGACATTTATTTTATTGACTTACTACCAATTTTCACGTATCTTCTTTCTTTGCTACCCTTCAGATCATCATATGTATTAGTGCTCTTCCTTCAGTTTATTGCAATTTCCCTTATTTTTCTATGAAATTGTAATTGCCCCTTAACTTAAATATGTAATAAAACAAAACTGTCTTCCTATGTCCTACTTATTTTGAAAACTCTGGGGAAAAGAAAAGCTTAAATGTCCAGTTAAAAGTAGGATTTGTTTTTCTCTTGAATAGTATTTATATCACATTGTCATTATGCTGTTTTTATTAAATTTATAATGTGTACAAGGGGGGAAAACTTTTCATTTGTCTCTGGAAAGTTGTTTTGCTAAACATAAATAACATTAAAATGTGATAGATCTAAAATCTCAACACTGACCCATACAAGAGCTATGCAAAGGAATGCCATATAGTGAAAATATTTGTCCAGATGTTAAAAAGTAGTCAGGTTTATGACATTAAAACATACTCAGAACTTGGAATAAACATTTTGCATCAGTCAGATAACAAACTCATTACTTTGCTCTGGTTTACAAAGTGAAGTGGGAATTATGTTCAGTATATATCATGGAAGTGATTTTCATAAATCTACAGTGGTACCATAATACTCATAAGGGTGAATCATACAGTAAGCATGCTGAAATAACAGGTTTCCTACATTTAAATCGAAGCATGCAACTTCAATCCCCTTTCTGTTGTGCAGAATATGCCAAACATCCACATCAGCAACTCTGTAAAATAACAGAAAAGAAACCTAAAACTGAAAGACTGATATCCCTACTGTTGCACCCCAAAGTGTTTGCAGTTACAGGTGATGAACATAATTGTGGTAACACTCCACCGGCTGTTTGCTGGCTTGGTGCTGCTCGAAATTATCAGCAAAAAGTACGGATGCAGGTTTGATCCTACCATGGTGGAGAAATATTTTCTCAATATTGTATCTGACTGGTCTTAGTCAGAAACATGATCACAACTTATTTATTTATTTATTTATTTATTTATTTGCGCTACTTATGTTTTCTACAAGACTTGTTTTCTGTACTTATGTTTTCTGCAAGACTTACTTCCATGCTGGGGTTTTTGGGACTGGTCCTTCACCTAGTTTCTCAACTGCCTGCAAATCTACTTTATTTTTTTATTTCATTATTTCTCAGCTGATGGTGGTGCAACTTTTGATATTTTTTTCCATCATTTTACTGAGTCACTGACATGGACGTTTGATGTATTCTGTATGATGAAAGGTGGATCGATTTTGCCTGCTTCACTTGAAATGTAGCTCGCTGAACTGACAGACAGTATCTTCAAAACAGGAGCTCAGATGCCTGCTGAATTTCTGAGGGTCATAATTGTGATTGGCAAAATAAATAGCTGACCTACAAGACTGAATTAGGAGAATGTATACAATGCTTGAGAGTGCAGTTTCTTGGGGCACCCTCCTACTTTGAAGAGCAACAATCTCATAGTTAGTATGCATAAGTAGCTGGGGTCAATCGGGATTAAAACGTCTTAGAAAACTTAAAAAAAAAATAGCTGAAGAGTTGTAGCAGTGAATTTTAGCATTTACCAACATACTGTTAGAGCCACAGTTTATTATTCAAAAAGTCAATACTTACGATATTAGCTCTTTCAGCACTTTTGAAAGTCATGAAACTCATGTATGACTTCATGTTCTAAACAAATTAACGTGTCATTCCGTATATGCTATACAAAAACTTTTATTTACTGTCTGCAATTATTTTTTTTTAAATATAAAGCATGACATGGAACTCAGTTTGAGTCTCCTTCAAAGGATCAAAATGTCACAACATCGAACCTGTGATCATCGAAGACCAGATGATGGATGTTGTGAAATATTGAACAAAAAGAAATCTAACATGTAAAAAAGTCTTCTTACATGTTTTTGCAGGGGAGTAAACCTCTCTACACCCCCATTCCCCTTTCTACTTAAACGTACCTACTCTGAGATTGCACTACAGTGAAGAGAACAGCAAATTTCCTGATCCACAATGTACTGTGATCTCCATTCACAATGTTAGATATTTCAGAACTTCAGTCATCTGGTCTTCATAGATCAGAGATTTGATGTTGTGAAATTTCAATCCTTTGAACTAGACCCCTCACTTTATATTCATTCAGAGCTAATCTTCCCTAAATCTATTCCACAAGCATTTTATCAAGCAACTGTGTACAAGATTGTTGTATTATAAATACTGTTATACAAATGCCCTTTCTCACTAAAGCTGTCAACTGCTAAACTCTACAATCAATGACAAAACCAAAAATAGTCAGTGACACTTTTTTTTTACATCTAATACTTTTAACTCAGGAATTTCATAGAATAAGAGAATGAGAAATCACATGTATTTTCTGAAGTAAAAGATGTCTGTAAGTGTTATTTTTGGTATTATTGACTGTAATTGACCACCATTTCTCAAAAATATCAACAGTTTTAGGATGGATAGGGAAACATTTTGAACCAAAATTACAGATACTTGAGAGGTTTTGCTACCCACCACCAACTAAATCATTAATTTAAATTCGATATCCACGTTGCTTTTTACATTTTTTGGGGTTGTGTAACATTTTGCGAGTAAAAATCTCTATATCCTTTGTAAATTAATTAGGGCACGGTACTCAAGAAATGTGGAGCTCATATGCAAAAATGTTATCCCTGCAGTGTTAGAGGACTTCTTTATAGCAAATTCAACAAAGTCCTGCTGTTACATACCAGAATGCATCACCACAAAAGATCTACTCCATTTAGTGACATTCAGACCCCAAAATCTGCCACATTTCTACCAAAACCAGGCCATATAGTCACTGCTACATGAATATGCAAAATGCACCAATCAAATGTTATCACTGTGTGTTCTGCAAGGAAAGGGAAATACATTATAAACTTGAGCCCAAATACAGCTGTTACATTACATAAATGACCCTCATAAAGTAAGCATGCTTAGCCTTGTCATCCTAAGAACTAACTGATTTGCAGTAGATAGAATGTTCTGCCATAATCATCTTGCTGAAATCACTGTACCTGTCACACCCCCCAAAAAAATGTCAAGGTGGTCTGCAAAAATGGAGCATCATTCAACAGTAAAGCTGGCTTTATAGTAGTCAGTGGAGTGAAATACATACTAACAGTACAAATATATATATATATTTTCAGTGTATTGCAATTCTGTTTCTTTTCCTATGTCTAAGATTCACAAATTCAGTACGCAAAAGGGTTCCATCATTAAAACACAAAACTGATCCTTGACTTGAAATTAAAATCCCTGAAGAAATTCAGAGCAGCAGGTATCTATACTGCACTTTTGAGCCTAATACCTTAATGGAGAGTTATAACAACACTCTACAGTTGTAATCATGCCTACAGCATCGTTGTCCTTGACAATAATTATATAACTTGCTCTGTTTTGCAGCTTCATTTTTTTTCTCGATTCTTTTTGCGGTGCATTTTATGTTAGCAGTTAGGTTAGTCTTTTTATTTAGTTTTAAGAGGTGTGTAAATGTCTGCTATTTATGGTGTAATAAAGAAGATAGCGGCCAAATAAATGACAGAAATTTTGGTCCTCCTCTTTAGTGATCAAGATACTGAACAACCAGCAGCATTAATAAGATTTACAATGGAAGCAGACATATAACATTACGAGGGGATAAGGATGCAACACAGAGAAATTAATATTCAAACTTCAGAAAAAAATGCATTCGCACCAGTAACACAGCATATCACACAGACTAAACAAATGAAAAAAGAAGAAAACAAGGGACAGAGGCCAGAAATAGTACAATAAGAAAAGACAGCCTTACATCCAGAAAACACAAAGAATGCAAATGTGAATATTATTCCTTTCACTGCTTCGCAGACCAAGCCATCATCATCATTTTTGAAACAATTTTTATGTCTGCATCAAAAATATCTTTGCCTTCATAGAACAGATGTTGGTATATTGACTATTCTGTCCAGCTCACTAGTCAGTGTTATGTTGCACCGTAATTCTCTATTTTATTTAAGCTCTTGTCTTCACACTGACCAAAATAGAAGGTCAACCTACTTATCTCCCATTTGTTGCCAGTGGTATCCTAAAACAGTCTAGTGATCACAGTATGCTCACAGATAATAATGTTTTGCTAAACACAAATAACTCTATGACAGATGCATCTGTTTAACAGATAGGGAGACCAAACTCTGAAAAAAAACCTGACGGTGAACATTAGTTAACACACCATATACTATGCACCTAACCCTGACAAATATTATTATTACATATGTTAACTCTGTAAAAAAAAATCCTTACCTAAGCATCCTAGACTCACAGTGATTAAGTCTCAGAAAAAATCAAAATGAAGCACTGCATCACATAGTTCACCTTTATCAAAGAATCACCTCCAGACTAAGGTCTTTAATTCCAATACATCAATTCACTGCCTAAACAAAAATGTTTTGGTGATAAAACTCCATAATGAGACACATTGATTCCCCACTCATTAAGCTGGACAAAGACAAGGTGACAATGAGTTATCTTTCAGGTGACAGAATCAAAGACATCTCAAACACCTTTAGAACCCTTGCATCAAACAAATATAACTGACATGGTAGGTATGCATGTAGGGTGAATCACTTGGGGTGAAAAACCCTGAGGAAGATGCATTAATACATGTCTATGCTCTCTTTGTATGTCAGAAATGCAGACAAGGCCCTGATACTAAACAGAATCTTTTCTTCTCCACTAATAATGACTCACTCAAAGAAAGATGACTGGATTTAACAATTGGCTAAATAATTGGTGTCATTCTAATGAGATCCAGTATATATCACCATGGAATGAAATCTCTGACAGTCTTTCTTGCTTTGGAAAGGATGGTCTACACCTGTTGTTTGAAGGCTTCCTCATACTGGATAAAGCCCTTGCTGTCCCAATAAGGAATTTTTTAGGCAACGTTCAGTTAACGAACATCCCAATGTAGCAAATCTAGCAGTATCAAAACAGGAACAAATGAATGTGTCTCTGACCAATGCCAAATGTCTAAACAACAATTGGCCCATCCCTGAGGCATTCTTGCATTTTGGCATCCATATGCATGTAATCACTAAAACATGGTTTACATGTCAAGAAAAGCATTCTCTCCATATCTGGGTTTAACATCTACCATTGCTTTAAACTCAATGTCAAATGGTGTGGTGTGTTCATATGTATCAGAGACCATAACTTGTCTAGACAGATTCCCAGAGGTGCTCAAATGGAACTTAAACTCCAAATCACACACACACACACACACACACACACACACACACACACACACACACACACACACACACACACACACACAAAAAAAAACAAAATAAAAACAACTATGATTTTATCTACTGTGATAAGACACCTTCAATGATAACATAACAGAAGGTCATGTCAATTTCCTGAACATTATGGATAAATTCTCCGTAAGTAAAAAACTCCATCATTTTGGGAGACTTTAACTTCAAACCAATTGACTGTAGTATCTATGCCTCAACGTAGGATATACACAGAAGTTTTTAGATCTAATAAATAAAACTCAGAGGGCTAAATTGCTACTATTCTAACTTGAGGACATAATATTCCAAACAGCGTACTTACAAATGTAGTGTCATTTTTAACAGCTCAGTTTGTTACTCCTTTTCTGATTATGTCAGAGCACAAGCTTGTAAAATTTCCCTTCAAACTGTCTCAGCCCCCTGAAACCAATGAATCAGAATTTTGAGGCTTGAAGTGCTCAAATCTCCACAAATTTTATGATGAAGTCTAGAAATTTATTTACGACTGTATCATCTCAGACACCACCTCAGCAGATAGATTTATGAAGGAGTTTTATATCCAAATAAGTAAATGTATAGAATTAACAGCCCCATCCAGATCAACATACAATGGGAAATTTGAAAGCAAACTACCCTGATGGTCTACCAACATTAATAAAATCTACAATAAAAGAAAAAAAAATCATCAGAATATGCAGAATATTTAAAGACTTCAAAGTCAAGGAATATATTAAGAATTTGACTAAGAAATAAAAAAGACTTATAAATATACTAAAAAAGCCCATGAACTCAGATTAAATCAAATGACGGTTACAAATATTTCTTTAGTTATGTTAGAAAACTAAAAAACAAGAGCCAACAATTTACAGAATTTATAGTTGGCAAAATCTACTCAGATTTGGTACACATTGCCAATATACTGGTAAGTAAACCGAGTGTAAATTTTACTCCTGCAATGACTATCCAAAGCTGCATAAACCCCTATATCTCTCACACACCCCATTGTCATTTATGAATATGTACTGAAAGTGATGTTCAAGACTGGGAACACTTTCTTCATTGGACCAGATAACATGCTAGGCTGATTGTTAAATAGTACAAAATATGCCCTGGCAGAACTCCCCCATATGCTACTTAACTGAAGCCTGGTTACAGGCTGACTTCCAGAAATATGACAAGCATTAGTGATGTCACTCTAAAATGGTGACCCTACTACCAGCTCTAGAAACTTAAGGCCCATCAGCCTAATGAGTCTCATGTACAAGGTCATGGAGCACATTAAAGCAAACTTCATTAACTTTGACAGTAAACATCTTGTCATACTAGATCTGTAGAAATTTGCTTTTGTAAAATCTAGATCCTGCCTAATGAACGTGGTAAACAGCTTCCAAAATTTTATACAGGCTGTTAACAGTGGTCACACTGTACATGCATCCAGCCTTGATTCGGCCAAAATATATGACACCATCCCCCATGCAAGCATAATTAATAAACCAACTGTATTACAAATAGACCCTTTTGTGGTAAGATGGATAGCAAATTAGCTAAATGATAGAATGGTACATGTGGCAGGTCAATGTCAGATGGTGTCTCGCAGGGTGCAGTGATGGGACTGCTTTTGTTTAGTGTTTACTTCTCTGAGCTACAGACTAAAACTCAGAAAACATGACTTACCAAGTCTGTAGATAACTGCAAATTGGGAGTCTTTGTCAAATCTCCCTCTGAAGCATATCCATCTGGCAGGAATGTACACTCCTAAATGCCTGTTTTATTCAAAATTGGATTAAATTAAATGCTAAAAAAAGTAACATTTTTTGTATTTGGCAGACAAACCATCAGCTGTTAATAAGGTTTGATTCCTTTAACCTCCATTTGCCTGTCAAGTTATTCCTAAGATATCTCTCAACCAGACAGAGCATTTGGATTGCTCAGGCAAAAGGAAATTTGTATCTGATTGGTTTTACGTGAAAAAATACTGAAAAAAAATCATACAATTTTTATTTATTTATTTTACATTTGTTAACCGGGATAGTCTGACTGGACACAGGTCCATTTTAAGCGGAGGCTCAGGGAGAAAAGCTCCACGTGTGGATAGTTACATAAGAGTTAAACAGTAGCAGTTTTATACAGTCACGTATAGATACTAGTATAGAATTATAGGATTATATGCCTACCTGGAATACATACATACTTAAACTTAACGTTGTAGTTTTCTGGTTCGAACTCAGACATTTTTAGTGGTACAAAGCTGAAAAAGGTAGCATGTCATTCAGTAGTACAATACATATGAGAATGAGACTAAGTCTGAAACATTGACTATTTTACAGATAGCCAGGTAGTGAAGAGAGTGGTAAGCTGGTTAGTCAGGGTTGGTACAGGGGCACAGCCAGTGACTTTTTAGGAATTTTTTGAGAGATGTTTTAAATTTGTTAATAGTCTGGTTTGCTGTAAGTTCGGCAGGGAGCTGATTCCAGATTGTTCCAACAGAGTTGCAAAACAATGAGTCACCTGTTGAGTTTTTAGCTTTAACAGTTTGTGCCAGTATTTTGTCAGAAGACCAGAGAGTTTTTAGGTTACTGTAAGGGGTAATTATATTTTTGAGTATGGGTGTGCTTTCGGGCTGATGGAGGACTTTGTGGGCTATTATTAATTGATTATACTGGATTTGAGAGGGAAACTCTAGCCAGCCTAGAGATCATAGGTTAATTCAGTGGTGGGTTCTATATGCTGAGCCTGTGGTAAATCTGGCTATGGTGTTGTAGCAGCTATTGAGTTTATTGAGGTCAGATTTGCTCAGATTTGTATAGATTGGGGAGGCATAAAGAAGGGTTGAAAGTAAATGTCTTCGGGCAATAACTGTCCTAGCAGTTGGGGTTAGAAATGCCTTAATTCTATATAGAGATCCTAGCTTTTTGTTGACTTTTTAATGGTTTTGTCGATGTGAGCGTCAAACTTAAGGTTATTGTCAACAATTACACCTAACAGTTTTGTATTACTTTCTGGGGAAATTATTGTGCCATTATTAGATGTTATGGTAAATGATGGGAGTGTAGCTTTCTGGGTGGGGGTGAAGAGTTGCAGTTTTGTTTTATTTGGATTCAATAGAAGACACCTGTCAGTGAGCCAGTTTTCTACTACATTGAAAGCATTTTGGGTTAAGGTCTGCAGGTCTAATGGGGAGGTGGCAGAACAGATTAGGGTAGAGTCATCTGCATATTGAATGCAGGTTACTTTGGGGATGACTGTAAGAAGATCAATAATGAAGATGGAACATAGGAGAGGTCCTAGTATAGACCCTTGAGGAACTCCAAGGGTGACTGGCAGTAGGGAAGAAAGGCTGTCCTTCCATAGCACAGCTTGTTGTCTGCCACTTAGGTAGGACTGAAACCAGCGTATTGCTAGGCTGTCTATGGCAAGAGGTTTTAATGTTTGAATGAGTAACTGGTGGTTTACCATATCAAATGCCTTAGACAGGTCAAGAAAGACAGCAGAGGAGGGCGTATTATTATTACAGATTTGATTTATTGTCTGAGAGAAGGATAGAAGGGCTGTAGTGATACTATGGTGGGGTCTAAATCCATGCTGGGAGGGAGCTAGGAGATTGTGCAAATTGAGGTAATGAAGGAGTTGCTTGTGTATACATTTTTCCATAATTTTAGCAAGAGGGCACAGAATGGCGATGGGCCTGGTAATTTGATAGAAATTGAGGTGCAAATTAATTTTTTGTAAGGGAGAGGTTTTCTTGTAGAGGTTGTGCAATGCATACAAAAAGTGTGGTGGAATGCATTTAAGCTGTTTCTGACCAATAAGTTAAAACTTGTGCTACTCTAGTGCAGAAAACTGGTTGTACCAGACTGAGGGCTTAGCAGGACTAATAATTAGCCTATCAAAATCAGGCTATCCAGCAAATCCCAGGATGTGAATTGAAGGATCAGGAAGTCAAAGAGACAGAGAGAGTTGATTACTTTTATGCTATATGTTTGAGCAAGCTGAAAGGCCATTAAAATGTATAGTTTTGAATGCAGTGTCACTGATGCAATAGGTGGCACGGTCATCTTTGTTGGAGAAGGCTATGGGTTCTATTCCCATACCAGGTAGATTGATTACTGACGCAGCAGTACAGCATGGGGGGTGCTGCACTACTGAGTGTACCATCCTTTGGATATGATGTTAATCTGAGACCCTGTTGGTGATAGCTCAGATGGAGGTCAAAGATCTCACAGCACCTATCAAAAAGAGTAGAGGAAGTTTCCCGATGCCCTGGCCAGATTTCCCCTAGTAGTATAAATATCACCTCAGTCTCCTCTGAAAAGATGTTACTAGACTAGTGGAACTAACCTTGTCAACAAAGAATAACTAAATAAAGTAAATAAATATACCCAAGCCGATCAAAAATATATGGCACTGCTGTTAAAACAGCAGGCTGTAAAAAGATTAGGTATGCAAATTAAGGATCCTGATTTTTTTCCTTATCTATACCTCTGGGATTATGAATGCCTTCCTTAACTTTTTCTCCAAGTGATAGTTCCATGACAATGATAACCAATTGCCTAACAGACAGTGATTACTTGTCACCATTAGATATGATATCGCAAGGCAGGACCTTTTACAGGTACAGACACTGATAGCCGCTCTATTGTGGAAGAGAAAAATCACTAAAACACTGAGTAGTCAAACAAAGTTCCATTAGGATACCAGTAAATAAACAGACCTTCATCTGTAACATTGCCTAGGTATCCAATTATTTCCTGGTCCCTAGCTACACACCACCATATAAAGATGCTGTTGGCAGCTGTTATTCCAAACCTCAAAAGGATCCTTCATTGATTGGTTAATATAGCTCCACTTCAACCCTAAATCATGAATATTCACTGTTTACGGCAATTTACCTGATAGGTAGAAAACAATTCTCTGCTCTTTAGTTTAGCTGGATCAGACTGGATTTATCCCAGATGGAACAATCTTCGATAACCTACTCAAAAGGTCTTTGGTTTTATCCATACAACTGCTCGTAACAATTTTTATGACAAGAAGACATTTTTCTAAGATGACTGGAAATTTTTGTTTGAATCCTTAACCATTACTGGATTTATCCACTCTTGTAGATATACTACCCACCATGCATCAAGCTCAACAGTCTAAATTAAAACTGGGAGCAAACATGCAGCTCCAATATTTCTGAAAAGAGGCACTATGCAGGGCTTCCTTCTCACCACATTGTTTTTTGCTATGTATCTATAGCCTTTATTGACCAAATTATGATCTTCCCCCCTAGAGTATTATTTATGGCATAGCTTTTTTTTAGAAAACATCCCTGTTTTTAGATGATCTTTTTGAACATCATGTAAACCCTGAGAAAAATGTGTCCTTTATTTCAAGAACTCACTTTATCTGGTCCCCTTTCTGGATATCATGTAAATACGATTAAGTGACAATCAATAAAATACATTTTATTCCCTTATGTTCTTGTCTTCATTAGAACTACCCACTTTGGAGGACTCTGCCAGATGACCTAGCTAAATCTCCCCTTTAGGAAATCTACTGATTCTTCATTACAGACCACCTGTTTTAATATTTTTGCAGAAATTCAGATCTTATTCTCAAAGGGAGAAATCACTCTGTATGAAATTATTACAGTTTATACAGGTGGCTTCCTGAAATATTTTACTTTAATTCCATACACATTTCAAGATATCCAAAAAAATATGAAAATATGGTCAATATAAGGAAAGTGCAACAAGAATAACTGATATTGGACCTATAATGTAAAAAGAAACAAAAAAGAAAGATAAAGAGACAATATATATAAATGAAGATGAGTCAACAACCTGCTAAAAATAAAAGTAAAAATATATAAAGTAAGGAAAATCAGTGATATAATGCAGGCATTATAAATGACTGAAAAATAAAATACAAATATAAGGCTAGCTTAAAAAATGTGCAATCAGAATATTACAGCAAAATGTTGTATTGACAGTGGACAAAAGTGAAAACATCTCATTAATTGTCCAATAGTTTTAATATCATGCATAGCTTAAAATACATTGCGTTATGTTGTTGTTACGCTGTTAAGCATGCATAAACACTGTATTATTTATTAACTGCATTTCAATTCAACCTCAATGCAACTGAACATGCATAAGTAATTCATATATAATCCATTCACAAAATGCACTCAGTTATACCAGTATACTAAAGAACAGATATATAAGACAGTATAACATTGTAGAAATATTATAACACAACATAATAATCTCACATTACACAAAACTATAATCACATGGGAAAATATGTAACTGAATGAGCTGCAAAATGATCTGTAAACATAACAACAAATATAACCACTAATATAAACATGCATGCAACAATCCGTAATGGTCATTGCAGAACAGATTCAACCACTACTGTAAAATTTACAGCTAGATAATAAAGAGTCACATATGCCAAGAACACATCCCAACACAAATCACACAATAGCATACAACCGTGTAATCTTGTAACCAGATATTCCAAATCACCCTAAATATATATCTATATATCTCTCTCTCTCTATATATATATATATATATATATATATATATATATATATATATCTATATATCTATATATATATATATATATATATATATATATATATATATGTGTGTGTGTGTGTGTGTGTGTGTGTGTGTATGTATGCATATATCTGTGTGTGTGTGTGTGTGTGTGTGTGTGTGTGTGTGTGTGTGTGTGTATCTATAGACAACACACACAAATATATATATATATATATATATATATATATATATATATATATTTATTTTTTTTTTTCTAGGTCCACTATGTAATCCCGAAATACTGAAATCCCGAATTTTAGCATTTCGAAATTACATAGCCGAAAATACTACAAAAATTCAAAATCACAAAACCCCACAACTGTGAAATTTAAAATCCCGAATGTACACTACACATACAGCACACGCATATACATACACACAACTTCCCCTCACACTCAAATATATAATCCTACACTACAGCTAAGCAGGGGGGCAAGCCACCCTGCACCCCCCCATGTGGAGGACTGTGCCCCCCACACCCCCCTACTTAAATATTCTAACTCCGAAATCACACAAACAGACACACAAAGGAAACTCACACCCACACATTTTACAGTCCCTCACACATACCATCACAGTCACAGCACACACTTACACACACTAAAGCCCCTAACCAACACACTTTCACATACATACTTACCTAAACTTCCACCCATCCATTCACACACTGTACCACCAGAAGCGCTAATTCAACATCTCCGAACTTCAGGATTTTGAATTTCGTGCTTCTGCTGGTTTCGGCATTTAGTGTTTTTGGCTATGTAATTTCGAAATACTGAAATTCAGGATGTCAGTATTTCGGGATTACTTAGTGGACCCATGTATATATATATATATATATATATATATATATATATATATATATATATATATATCTATATTTATTCATAACATTTGGCAGAGCAGTCAATTTGTTGAATTGCGTTATCTAGTAAAATATTTATAAAATAAAATCACATTTAGCTGCATGCATGTAGTGGCTGTATTTGGAGAAGTGGTTTAGTCAGATTTTTTTTGCAGAATGTGTGTTGCTGTTCGTTTAACTTGTAGCAGAAACAAATTTATTTATTTGGTATAGTTTTAGATGAAATGTGATAAGGTTCAAGGGAATAATTTGGGACAGGCAGAGTTGTCTTTGGCTGAAGTTAAATTTTCCTGCTTACTCTTTGAGCTCTAAGCACTGGAATTAGTATACAGTGCAGCATGTGAGTCAGGAGAGAATGTATTTTTTTTTATATCAAGAAGCTGGACAGGATGTACTCATCACACCCCACATTCCTAGAGCAGCAAAGTTAAAAAAATGGAAAGAGGATTTTTTAATGCTTTTGAGCTTATTAATGCAGTTGGAGCTCAACATATTGCTGAAGCAGAGGATCTAAGCCCTAAAGATTTCACAGCAACTGTATGTACTGGGGCAGATGCAACTTAGTCAGTTCAGGGTGTAGTTATGAGACAGCTGGGTTTTAGGGTTTATATATTTGCATAGTAGTGACAGTTTAAAAGAACTGTTGACAAGGCCTTCTGCTAATGGCATATTTCTTAACCGGTAGTCTGCCTGTACTATCTGGATGTATATGGGGTGCACTGCACTGTGAATGCAACATACAGTGAAATCTCTGCAGTCTGTGCAGTGTTACATAACATCATTATAAACAGGAAGTTAAAGCAGGACAGACACATTCAGAAGAATTAAATCTCAGATTCAGAGATGCAAGAGGTGCCAGATGAAAACTGCATGGTGGAGTCAGCTTCAGAGGAGATGTATGCCAGACGGAGATGGTTGCAGTATGCTGTGGCACTGCCTAAGATACAGCATCTGGCACATAACTATGGGCTGGAATAAAGAATTATACAGAAGATTACACCATGCATAAGCTGACCATGTTGTGCATTGAATGTAGGCTACCCAAGTAACAGATCATAGAGGGCAAGACACAGTTATCAGCATATGCAAACGTGGGGAGTGACACTGTGTCAGTTGATAACAGTGGACATTAAGTGTGTGTGTGTGTGTGTGTGTGTGTGTGTGTGTGTGTGTGTGTGTGTGTGTGTGTGTTTGTGTAGTGATGTATTTGAACAGTATTTTTTCTATGTGTACCAGATGTGTGTGGGTGGGTTAAGACAGTCTGAAAGACTGGTCAGGAAGATGATGCTATCTCCATTGCTGTGTTGTTGTGTGGTTGCAGGAACTGCAGATGCATGAGCAAGTGTGTGCTGTGCCACAACCCTGGCAGATGTGGCCACAATATGTCTGGATCTGGTAGACAGGTCTAAAGTACCCACAGGATACGTATGTTTTGATCATGCATGTCCGTGTCCAAGGCGGTCATCCTTTTCTGTAAAGGTAACGGGAAGAAGTTTCACCATAGTGAAACAATGGAGTGCTCCATGACCATGGAGGTCAGCTTATGCCTTGGTCTAGCTTGGCACAAGAACCATACCCAAGTGTATGTCCACGTTGCAACATACTTCTCTTACCACTGAATAGGAGAGTGGAGTGGAGGTAGTGGTGTTATGTGTGCCTGACCACAGCTGCCAACTTCTATGGTGAACATCCCCACAAGATATGAAGACCAGCTATGGGAAGTGCATCAGATGTGTGTCTGCTCAGGGGCACCATCTGTGTGCAAATTCCCTATTCCATGTGTCCATGGTGTTACACAAGTGGCCCATGCACTTCTGTATTCATCACTAAAATAATATGTATGAACCCTACTAGCTCAGCAATGCCGGTACTGGTGTCTACTGTCCCTGTATTATGGTCATGCATAAATGCCGGGTGCATTACCCATTGTGTGCTCCGTCACCAGCATGTTATTCACCAATGTTCTCATCTTGCTCTGCATATCTTGAGGCAACCAATGGGGATTGTGCTACAAGTAATGACAGCCTTCCCTGAAGATCTGTCTGCATCTTCTTGCCCAAAGGTTTAATTCAGGTTTTGTGTGTTAGGCTGCACAGGCACAGATGCTATGTCTGGGGAACAGGGTGGTGATGTGGCCGTCACATTGCCTGTGTCCAACACTGACATCTTGACCCCTGACCATGCTACAATTTTTCTGCAATCGTTATCAGAGCTTGATAGTTCCGACAGCAAGACCCATTTTCATTGGAGGTCCAGGGAGAAAAACTCCTCAGTACATGAACATAAATGATTAAGGAGTATATACAACAAAGGAAAACTTATTTAAAAATTAGATAACCTATAGGTGCAAGATAAACAATCAGGTAACATCAAAGTAAAAAGAGTAACACTGCATAAAATTTCAAGATATTAGAGTAGTGAGGATGTTCACACAACATTATTTGATAGTAGATAAGAAAACATCACTGTAATATATATTCTAAGGAGGCTTGGTTCAGGTGCAATTCCAGATTGAAGATAGTTAGTTGTGTAGTGAAGTTTTGAAAAAGGCAGGATTCTAGGTTGTTCTAAAAGACAGTGGTAGGGTATTCCAATTTTTGGCTACTGAGCAGGAGTAAAGAAGCTGGCCGGATGAGAGGTTAGGTTTGTGTACCTGCAAGAGAAGCTGATTTTTGGATCTGAGATGCCTCTATGGGTGGCCGTAGCTAAATATAGAACTAAGAGCAGGACAATCTGAGGGTTTAAAGAGCATTTTGTGAGCTGTAGTTAATTGTAAATAGGAGAGATAGTGTGGTAGTTCCAGCCATTTCAGGGAGTGTAGTGTACAGTAATGGATAGAGTATTTGGAATTTATCGGGAATTTGGCAGTTTGTTGTAACATGTATCAAGCTTAGATTTTAATGAGGATTGGAAGTTAATAAGTAGAGGAGCACCGCAGATGAGCAAGCAAGGGTTTGTTTTGTAGAGGGGCTTAGGAAGTGATTATTTCAATAAAGAATTTCAATGTTTTTGGTGAGTTTTGTGGTTATGTTGTATGTGCAGGCCAAATTTCATGTATTCATCAATAGTGACTCCTAGGAGTTTTGTGTGGTTAATAACATTGACTTTTGCCTGACTTTGAGAATAAATAGAGAACTTTGTTTTTATTTAAAGGAGTTGTTTTCTTAGGGGTGAATACATACAATTTTGGTTTTATTTGGGTTAAGGGCTAGATGGTTATTGTAAATCCAGGATTCAGTAGAGTAGAAAGCCATTTGAGGTGATTGTTGTAGGTCAGAAATGGAGTTAGCAGGACAAACAATAGTTGAGTCATCAGATCCTTGACACAGAGATGAATGAAAATTATTAATGAAAATGTTGAAAAATAGAGGTCCAAGTATGGCGCCTTGGGGAACTACAGTAGAGGTGTTAAGGTATGGAGAGATGGAGTTCTACCATTTGACAGCCTTAGAGCAAGTTGAGTGTGGGGAGATAAAGGCCTATCTTAGAGAGTTGGCTTAGAAATATAGGGTGAGAAACTATGTTGAATGCTTTTGGTAGGTCTAGGAAGAGGGTGGAGACAATTTTGCTAGTGTCATGGGCTCTATTAACTGTGTCCATAAAAGAAATAAGGTGAGTTGTACTGTGGTCTGGTCTAAATCCATGTTTTGTGGGAGATAGAATTAGGCTGTGAAGAAGAAAGTGAAGAAGTTGAATATGTAAGCATTTTTCCAAGATCTTGGAGATAGGAGAGAGAATGGCTATAGGTCGGAAGTTTGCAATGTCAGTATTGTTGCCACCCTTATGAAGAGAGAGAATAAATGCTTTTTTCCAGGTTTTGTGAATGTAGGAATCTTGGATGGATCTACTGAGAAGTATACTTATAGGGTAGGCAATTGCATCCACAGCAATTTTTAGATATTCTGCAGGTATGTCATTAGGAGCATTAGAGCAAGGTTTGAGATTTAGAAGTAGTCTCTTTATTGTGGTGATTGAAATGAGATTTAGAGTGAAACACATTAACATACACAGACACACACACACACACACACACACACACACACACACACACACACACACACACACACACACACACACACACACACACACACACACACACATACCACTAATACCTTTTTTAACAACTCTATGTACTCACCAAATCCTCCTTCATCCCCACCCCCACCCACTACTTACCAACTTCAGCCTATCATCACAAACATACCTAATTGTTAAAGTTATACTACACTATTCAGGTAGTCTGTACCCTTACTCAATGAAGACACTGAGGCAGTTCTGCTGTTACAACATTCATTTACTGCACACAAGGTTTACATCTAGCTTAACAATGAAAGGTGTATACATCAAAAACATACTTCAGCTTACAGTTTTAGGTCTGCAAGAATAGAATAATCAAAGTCTCTGATACAGAAGAAAAAGTCCCAATCATTATAGCGTCTTTTCTGCCTGCATCAACAGTTTAGAGAATTTGCCAGAATAATAAGTCCTTCCTTTGAAGCTGGTCTGCTGACAGTTTGTTTTCCATATTTTAAACATTCTGTTCCTGAAGAATAATTATTTTCGTCGTTGGCCTATCTTGCGTATCATACTGACGAGACACGGCTGCATACAAGAGTTCGTCTTGACCTGCGTGTAGATAATAATTTTGCACAAAGCTGCATAGTTTATAAGAGATAAAATATTTTACATCTGATTCTTATTAACAATGAATGTCAAGCTATATAGTTTTGCCAAGTTAGGTAATTGAGTTCAATCTGAGTGCATTCTACACACTGGAATGCAGAACATTTATTTCACATTTTCAGAAAAATCCACAGAAATCCATTTTAACCTGTTCTTTACTCTCACACTAATAGCTAATAAATATTCTACTGGAACAATCCAACAACACATACTACTTCTCATTCAAAAATGCCTTAGTTACATGTTCTCAAATCCTACTCCACACCAGCAAGTATTTCCATTCCTGTGAAGTACCTTCCACATCTCACACTAACAAGCTCAAACTCCGTTCTAGAACACAACTTCCTTATGTATCCACCCTAACTATTCTTATCCTATTCACACACATCACTACCTTAAAATCTCAAATACAGTCTCTTAACTTCCCTCCCACAAACATTCAATACACAGCAATCATTTACAACACTGAAGTTTTCAATGATATCTCCCAAACTGTTTTCCATATTCACTACTAAACACACATGCCTATAAACACATAAAATCCAGTAAGGCATCACAATCTATCCACTGACATAGACTACAAAAGTCTAAATATCTCTACTCATATCTGCATATTACAGCTAAACTTTTCCAAAGGCTTGACATCCACTCCAACCCTGGCCCACATAGTAATACTCAACCAAACCCTACCCCTCCATGTCACAACACTAACTTTCCCAAACCACAAATCAGACCAAAATCTATTTCTTCTAAAAATAACATTTCAATGCATACACAGCAAAACCAAAGATCCAGAAATCACTAACAATGAATCAAATCACACCATAAACCAGACAGACAGACAAGCAAAAAGAGGATGTGGAGTAGCAATGATATTTAAGAATACTCTGTAACTAAAAAAAACAGACTCAAAATACCCTAAAATTTAAAAATGCTGAAATTCTTATTACCCGCTTCAAACTCAATAATAGCAAATCAGTCTGTCTAATAGGACTTTACATCTCTCCTGGAAAAAAATCTAGCTACAATTAAAGCATTTCAACAGTGGATACACAACAGGTCTATATTAGAACATCAATGTTTCAAAACTTCGAATGTTCTAATATCGACCCCTATTCAGCGAAAGCTGAAAATATCGAAGCAACAGAAAACCAAATTTTTTCCTAGGGAAAGAATTCGGTTGTCCATTTCTGTTGCTTCGGTATTTTCAGCTCTGTGGTGGAAAGTTACAGGTCGGGTTCAGGTAAGTGTGCGATTGTGTGGACATGTTAGGGTGGGGTAGGTGAGTTAGGGTTAGGGCACGGATTAGGTATGTGTGTGATTGTGTGGACGTGAGGGTTAGGGCAGGTTAGGTGAGTTAGGGTTAGGGTGTGGGTCAGGTAAGTGTGCAATTGTGTGGACGTGAGGGTTAGGGCGGGGTAGGTGAGTTAGGGTTAGGGCGTGGGTGAGGTGAGTGTGCGATAGTGATAGACCTTTGGATTAGGGTTTGGGTTAAGGTAAGTGGATAGTTAGTGGTGTGTGTATAGTTTAGTTTAGGGTTAGGTGTAAGATTTTTAGGTGTAAGTGTGTGGATTGCTGTTTGTTTGTTGTGCTTGTGTTGTGTGTATGTGTTATGGAACAGCAAATTTTTTCCCTAGGAAAAAATTCGCTGTTCTGTATGTTCGATGTTTTCAGCTTTCACTGAATAGTGGTCGATATTAGAACATTCAAAGTTTTGAAACTTTGATGTTCTAATATAGACCCTACACAACAATATAAATAAAAAGTCTATATTCTTAGGCTACATAAACATTGATGGGAAACAAATAACCAATACTACACCTGACTTAAACTTTTGCAAATTATAAATGTTACTACCAAGGCACACAAAATGATAAGTAAAGAAACCACACTTGATTGGAATAAGCCTCAGAACATCAATGACAGCAGAACTTTACTAGATTGTATTAGTCACATCTAACCACCTATGCTATTAGACAGTGAAAAAACATTCAGAGACAAGTAACATACAAAGAAATTCAAAACTCATGTAATTTCCACCCAAGCGCCTTACAACAACCCTAAAGCAATATAATTGGAACTGCTTGACACCCTTGCCACTAGATGAAGCAGTTACTCACTTTAACAGTATCTTCCTTACTATACTGAACAAAAAAAAAAAAAACAAAAAAAACCAAAACAAATAAAAAAAACAAAAAAAGACAGCTGTGTGTGCAATTCCCAGGATAAAAAGTGTTTAATCCTGGTATGTGCATTGGTGCCAGGACTGGAAAAGAATAACAGTGTAGAATCTTCAAGGCAGAGAAACATTCCTACAATTGGTTTAGGCCGGGCTCAGGGAGAGGATGCCCCCCCTTGTTGTAGAATGTTGTAGAAGGAAGTATTAATCTATAAAAAACACAAATACTGACAGGCCAGAAATGAGCCATAATGATGTTAGTGTGGACTGTTGAGGATAAGAAAGAAATTATGTATTGTTACTGTTATGCAAAAAGCCCAGAATTTCCTGATAGAAGATATTCAAAAAGATTAAAGGAGAAATTAAGGAAAGAAAAACACTTGTGCAAAGAAAAACTGTCTAAAGCTTTAAATGCAGATTTATGTTCATTAATACGACAGATCCATGAAGCACATTACATAGATAATGAAACATTTGAGGTGACAGAGGAAGTATGAAAATGTAAAGAACAAAGCCTAAGAGATTTTTTGAAAGTTATAAAAAAGAAACATGGTCATGTGAAAAAAAAAAAGAGCTATGATATGGTGCAATATTTATGCAAAGGACAAGGCCAAAGTAATCAATACAAAAAAGCAGATCCAAAGATATTGGAAGAGAAATACAGGCAAAGGCACCCAGATATGGAAATGTTCACAATACAAAAAAATAAGATCACAAAGGAAGGATGCAGAATAGAAAATTAGTAAGTAAAAGTTAACGCATATAAGTTGAAGTTATGGAATACCTGCAAAGTGAAGAATTTAGAAGACTAATACAGGTTTTGCCACAGCATGATGGGACGAGTGCCTAAATTAAGGAGAAACAGGTGGAGCGTGGGACATCTGAAAAACAAATATGGATATGGGAAAGAAAAAAATGATTTAATATGGTGCAACACTTAAGCAAAGGAGAAAGCAAACTAATCAATACAAAAAAAAAGTTCTGCTGTCAGTTCCAATTATATTGCTTTAGGGTTGTTGTAAGGAGCTTGGGTGGAAATTGCATGAGTTTTGAATTTCTTTGTATGTTACTTGTCTCTGAGAAATACTTGTCTCTGAGAAATACAAGCAAAGACATTTGGATATGGAAAATTATACAATACAAAAAAAATTAGAAAATAAAGGCGGAAAGTATAAAAGAGGATTAGTAATAGAGAAGTTAGAGAAATAGAAATTGAAGTTATTGATTACCTGAAAAGTGAGGGATTTAGTGTAGAAAATCCAACTCGGGTAATGTCACAGCATGAAGGAACAAGGAGTCTCCAAATTAAGAATACACAGGTACAACTAGAAGCATATGCTCACTTGCCACATGAATATTCTCTTGAACCTTCAGTAGGAAACCAGTACAAAAGTTCAGTTGGAGTTGTACAGGAAGGGAAGGAGAAGGAAACCATGGCAACTGTGACACAGTCAGTATTGTGAAGTGATAGGCCAATGAGTTCCAATATGAAAGAGCAACAGATGACACAGGATGAAGTTGAAGAGAATATGTCACAGAGAGATATTCTAGAACTTTCTGTGCAATGCCCACAGGAAAAAGAAAGCAAATAATATGCCCTCAGTTTAGAAGAAAATGCTATGAGGGAAGAGTTGCTTGATTTAATTAGAGATGGACAGACACATTAAGACTGATGAAAGAAATAAACTACAGAAAGAAAATAAGACCCAAAATGTTAGAATTCTGATAAAACAGATGACCACAGCAAATAAGACTATTAACAGAAATTCATGTGATAGCAGAAGTAAAAAGGACATATTATTGTTCAGCTAAATTAATAACAGTTAAAGTCTTACAAAAATGTAGAGCAATAAGGGAAAGGAAGGAAAAAAATAAAATGCCATCATGGAAGCATTGAACAGAAAAAAACTATAAAGCAATTAAGACAAGAAGTGTCACTGTCAGAAGAGTATAGAAGAGGGAACAGATCAACAAAAGACAGATATGATAAAAGCAAGGCACGGTATCAGAACAAACCAGGATGTATTCTACATTATTGCAAATAATAAACTAAAGATATCAGCTCAGGCAGAAAAACGTAGAAGATACGACAATGAATATAAATGAAAAGTACAAAATAAGCAATTTGTTGATGACCCAAAGGAGTTTTATAAGGAATAGAGAAACAAAGCAAAAGGAATAGAAACAATATCTAAAAGGAAAGAAGAAATACACACATGTTTATGAGAACCCATGGGAAATCGCAAGGATGCTGAATGGATAGAAGAAGTAAAAGAAACAAAGTTCAAATGTACAGGATGTAAAAATGGATGATATAACAAGTTCATGGGTATATACTAGGTTAATGACTATCTGCACAACCCAACCCAACTGTATTTCCCATGTAACATGGCATCTCTTTGGAGGGGATATGTTAGTTAGGATGTTACTAAAGGTTTAGTCGGGGGGAGGGTATGTCAGTTAGGGAGTATTTACTGTCATCCTGTGTCTATCAGAGATATGGTGGCCAGACCAGGGGTGAATTTTCAATGTCCCATCCAGTGGTCAAGATTAAGTTTGAGTAAAATTAGGGATGGACTCTGCTTTACATGGATGAGGAGCCTATTCTGTACCTTGGCGATCCTTTAATACACATATTTGTCTCACCAGCATGTTCTATTTATGTCACAAGTAAAGTTTAAATCCTAGGAGCTAGTGTCTCTGGTGCAGTTTCTTTTGCGGATGTTCAGAAGGGCAATCAGAGCTGGGTCTGAGGATGCCTTGTATGCCAGACATGAATTGTCTCTTAGTAACTTCTAGGAAACTGAGATATAGAGATAGAGATGTCAGGCAATCTGTATAGGATGATGCATTAATATCCTGGATTCTCTTGGTGAAGAACCTCTGTGGGTATTGCAACTGCTGCATATGCTGGGTCAGGTACATGTCAAAGAGGGCATTGTACTCAATGACGGGTCTGATAAGAGCAAAGAAACGTGGTACCATAACTTCCTTGCACCTGGATGCCATACCCTTACTTATAGGTTGGGTGACATACAATTTTTTTTACCACCTTGGCTATGTGTTGGTCAAAGACCAGATTACTGCCTACGTATGTTACCAGATACCTAACTAACGGGTCAAATCTTAGTGGTCTTTTATTCACGGAGTAATGAACCTGGATGGCTGTTTTCCAAAAAGACACTACAATGCACTTCTTGGCATTGAGTTTTAATCCATGGCTTTGGTTCCAGTTATTTGTCTTTGTTAAACCCTCTTGCTGGAAGCTAGTGTTGTGGGGGAATCTATGATAACCCCCAATTTGCAGTCATTTGCTGTAGTGTGAAACACTGAATGACAAAACCCCAAGCATAATAAATGCCAAAAACGAATGCCTTAAATAAAAGTAGGGTGAAAAGTTAAGTGTAAGCATTGTTTATAAATAAAAATTTTCAATATGATCTTGTATACTAACAGAAAAGCAATGAAAATTGCAAGTTTATTCAGAGTGATCTGAAGCAAAGCTTCAGAAATCAGCATGTACATGAATGGCAGGGCTGAAATTAAACACAGAGTAAGGCAGCCAGTTGTCAGGCTGGCACTGTACTTTTAAACCACAGTGTGCCTGCAAAGTAGGTACCAAAACATCATAGTAATGAAAATGTAGGTAAGGCATATTATTAAACTTATGGAAGAAACAGAAAAATGCAGGTTCTGTAAGAAAGAACTGGAAACAGTCGCACATGTTCATGAACATGCACATGAAATCTGAAGAAGAAATAAGGGATCTAGGGACCCAAGTAGATAGTCAGCTTTCCTTTCATAACCATGTTGCCAAAGTGGTTAGAAAATCTTTCTCTGTGACCCATCTGATCACGAAAGGGTTTGCATCAAGATCTAAGGATGTGATGGTGCCCCTCTACTTTCCCTCATCAGACCCATTATTGAGTACAATGCACCAATTGGAATGTACCTGACTAGACATCTCCAGCAGTTGGAGAGACCACAGAGGTACCTAGCCAAGAGGATTACTGACCTCAAACAGTTGCCCTATGCAGCACGATTGAAAAAGCTAAGACTGTTCTCTGTTGCATACCGCTTTCTCAGAGGCGATCTCTGTCTAACATACAGAGCCATGTCAAACCCTGAATTGTTGAACATGCTCCATCTTAGCAAAACCAAATCTACAGGCTCTAAGGATATAAACCTCAACACAACAATGAATAGAACATGCTGGAGGGATAGATTCCCTTTGCAGAGACTTCCCTTACTATGGAACAGGGTCCCGATCTACATAAGACAGAGCCCCTCACTATCACTCTTCAAGAGGAACCTTGATGAGTGGATGGGTAACAGAAAGTTCACACCGGGGATCACACCAACAGCACTACTAGATAGGGGTCAAGGGTACTAGCTGCTAGTACAAGGGTCTAGGGAACTACTAAAGGGGCGGTGAATACCGCACAAAGTGGCTGGGCTAATATATGCCTTCAGGCAGATAGCCCAGTACCAACCTATGAACCTATGAACCTATATCACTGCTGGGAGTGATGCACTAATGGCAGAGGGCCTGTATACTGAAAGGCATAGTAATGTGGCAAGACTGTAGCATTGGAGATTCTGCAAACTTATAATACTGAAGTAGGTGAGAAGCATTGGAAACATGAGCCACAGAGCATTACAGAGAATGTTTATATCACATATGATCACCCACTGCCAACAGTTCAGAAACTAGATGCAAGAAAACCAGTTATAGTGGTCCATGAAAAGAAGACAAAAGTAGCATTGATCATTGAAATTGCTGCACCTGGGGATTAGTGTCGTATGTACAGAGAGACACAATGTCATAAAATAACCAGGATTTGCTGACAGAGCAATGTGGAAGAAAGATACCTAGACAGCTTCAGTAGTAGTAGGAGCAATGGGTCTCATAATAAAGACTTTACAGTCATATTTAGATATGTTACTGATACATGTAACCTCATAGGACTTGCAGAAGGAGTTAGTTCTGGGCTCTTTTATACTTTCGCCTTTTGATTTCTTTTTTGTATTGTAAAATTTTCCATATCCGGATGTCTTTGCTTGTATTTCTCTTCAAATATCTTTGGTGTTGCTTTTTTGTATTGATTAGTTTTGCTTTCTCCTTAGATTAAGTACATAAAGAGTGACTGCTTTCAAGATTTAAGTATAATTTTTCTGTTACTACCTGTGCGACTATCCTTCCTCACCGAAAAGCGAGTTTAAACTGCTGATTTACTTGTTCTAAGCCTGTTTTCTGTGTTTTTACAATACTTGCACTTTTTAAAAGTTTGTTTGTTTGCATTTAACTGTTGAGGCTGCCCACTCAAGTGCACTAGCCTGTGTATTGAATTTACTGTACTTCTCCTGCTGTTTTTCTGAAAAAAGAAAAAAAAAAACAAAAAAGGTATCCTTGTTTCCCGCCTTTCCTAACTTAGAATAGTCCCTTATACAGGCGTTGCTGTATTCTGGACTTTTGAATAGTTCCTGTGTTGCCCATTTCCTTACTTGGATAGAAGGAAGATTCTTTGCTCACCAGTGGGAGAGGGGAGCCTTGAGCAGCCTATCTGTCCTTGAAGGAGTGACCTCAGAACAAGAATTTTGTAGTTAATTGGCCGTTTTGGGCCATTTCTAGTTCTTTAAAGTTCCCTGCATAAAAACCCGCTTTAGTGCAGCCTTGCACGATTGTGCGCATAGCGCAGCATCGGGCAGCACTGCCTAATCGGGTTTAAACAGCATTGCCTAATCGGGTTTAAACTATTCCCGGCTCCACAAAGTCTCCTCTTCACGTTTTCCCCTTATAACTGCTCTATCTCTCAAATTAAACATCCTATTCTCAATCTAAGGCCCTGCACTTGCCCATATAAGCAATCTTACAACTCAGCACTAGTAAACTAAAAGCACTACATCCTCATATACTCCCTTCGAGTACCTTGTCCCCTATTGGTCCTTTGATTCAGTGATAAAGGAGTCCCCTATACTATTCTAGCATGTCCAAAGGTCAGTTAATGGTTTCCTCTCCAGTCCAGCTGGTGAATCTGGGAATCTTGAGGCAATGTTACAACTGTCTCATGTACACAGACAACCCTCTCCTCCTCTCAACAAGTTCAAATATATGTGAGAGATGCAACCATATAGCCAAACTGGAGGCTCAGCTCTCTCAACTCAGAACTGGTGCAACCAGTCAGGAGGAGAAGGTAACCTCACACATCACAAATCCAGTCTCACATAGTCCTATCACAACAGCAAACCAAACACATAAACACACAAAAACATACTCGGAGGCTCTAAATAAAAATCTGCCTAAGCAGCAGAGACCTCCATAGCAGACATCCAAGCAAACACTACCCCAAAACAAAACACGTGCAACACATAGCTCACAAAGTCAGTGTGCCAAACAGTCACAGCCCTTAAGGCTAAATAACACACCTGATATACTTGCAATAGGTGATTCTATAGTCAGACACACTCTGACGTCCTGCTCACCAGGCTGAACAAAGAGAAGGTCACAGTGAGCTGCCTGTCGGGCGCTAGGATCCACCACATAACACAAGTACTCACGTCACTCCAAAGCAAGTACAAATATGACTCAGTCATTGTCCATGCTGGTGTGAATAACCTGAGACAGACCTCCCTTGCCTACATGAAAAGAGACATAGAGGAGCACTCTGATCATGTAGCCCAGGCCGGTATAACCCTGACCTTGAGCAGCATCTTACCCTCACGTAGAATGATGCCACAGTATAAAGACAAAATGATTGATTTTAACAATTGGCAAAAATGTTGGTGTTGTTCAAAGGGGATCCAGTGTCTGTCAGCCTAGGATGACATGCTCGACAAGCCACGTTGCTTCACTAGGGACGGCTTGCACCTGTCACCCCTGGGATTTCGGATATTGGCAAAGGCTCTTGCCACCCGCATAGTGCCTTTTTTAGGCAAGGCTCAAAAGACAAACCCACCTCCATAGACAACACAATGAATAAGAAACTAAGGGTAATGCTGCTAAATGCCAGAAGTCTAAACCTCAAGATGCATGCACTCGAAGCCCTCCTCAGTATGGAGAACATCGATATCTGTGCAGTGACAGAAACCTGGGTCAAGGCTCCAGAAAGCACTCCAGCACTACCAGGTTATACCTCATATCATGCTTTTCGGCCCCAAAACTCAGACTGATCCACAAAAGGAGGGGGAGTATCCATATTCATCAAAGATACCCGCACCTCCAGGTTAGTGGCGCTGCACGAAGCATTGGAGACCCTCCATGTGCAACTAACAGTGGGCAAAACTGCTTTTCAGTTTGTAGCATGTTACAGACCACCCTCTCAACATCAGGAATCCCACTCAGCTTTCCTGAGAACACTGGAGAATATGAAGATCTCTCCAAACACCATTATATTGGGTGACTTAAACTTCCCAAACATAGACTGGGAGCATTACTCAAGCCCCAACACCCTAGCCCAAAGGTTCCTAGAATTTATAAACTCAAATGCTATGGAACAACTAGTCACCACTCCCACAAGAGGGGAAAACATACTTGACTTAATCATCACCAACATGGGGACTCTATCGTCCATACCAGAGGTATACCCCTCATTGGTAAGATTGGACCATAAATTAATCTCACTGGATATCCACATCCCAACCCCACCCCCAGCCCAGAAAACCACAGTGAAAAACTTCTCAAAAGTGAACTTCACACTTCTCAAAACTGAGGTGGAATACTTCAAAGCCCCCGAGCAAGTGGAAACTACGGCCCAAACTGCAGAATCCTATATAAACGCATTCTATGGACACCTCCAGGAATGCATGGATCATGCTATCCCAAACAAAACCAGGACTCAATCTTCCAAAGGCAAGCGTCCAGTCTGGTGGACCCCAGCCATAAATAAGCTGTACAACAGAAGGAGGAAGCTACTACATGATAGAGCAAAATCCCTAAAAGGGAAGGCATCTCTGATCAGTACTAGCAAAAAACTACAATCCCTCATAAAATCCTCCAAGGCCAGCTTCGAGAGAAAAATTGCACAGGAAACTAAAGATAATCACAAGGCCTTCTTCAGTTTTACTACTTTCAGACAGAACATCCAACTATACCCATTATTTATGGTCTACCTAAAATTCACAAAGACATCACACAGCCCCCTATGAGACCTATTGTATCCAGTAAAGGATGGGCCACAGAAGCCATCTCAATTTATATTGAACAAAATTTACAAATAGTCCTAAAATCATGTGAGACTATACTAAGGGATACAAAGGCATTTCTGTGACTGTTATATAATAAGACCAGGAATATTAATAGAAATTATATGTTTGTGACAATGGATGTCACTTCACTGTTCACAGTGATACCGAATAAATGGGGTATTGAGAAAATACGTGATATTCTGACCTTGAAACAAGTTTTTCAAAGCACTAAGATTAATTTGATATGTGAATTGCTTGATATTGTCCTAGAAAATAATGTCTTTATATTCAATGACAAGTTTTATCTACAGAAAGTTGGCGTAGCAATGGGCATGGCTTGTGCTAACAGCTACGCCAACTTAGCATTGGCTCATGTATTAAGTGCTAGCAATAAATATGCTGGCAAAATTGTATGGTATATACGTTTTGTAGATGATGTCTTCCTGTTATGGGATGGTACTAGTGAAGAGTTGCAAGAGATGGTGGAGTACTTACATAGCACCACTGAATTTTTAAGATTCACTAGTCAACATTCCAGGGACTCTATTGAGTTCCTAGATGTTTTGGTTAAGAAGACAGCGTTAGACGAACTTACAACAGGGATGTATAGAAAATCTACATGGAGAAATAGTATCTTACATAAGACTAGTATGCATCCAACATTTGTACACAAAAATGTAGTGAAAGGACAATATATGAGAATAAGCCGCTTACATAATACGGATGAAGGCTTTGTGAAAACAATGACTATATTAGAGAAAGACTTCTTAAACAGAGGTTATAGTAAGAAAGACATAAATGAAAGCTCTAAATATACCATTGAAAATAGAGATGGGAGATGTAAACCGCTCTTCTCAAATACTATAGAAGATGTTAAAAGCAAGGAAGGTCATGATTTTAAAGTTAGATTCCCTATAACTTATTCAAGTGACATCAGAAGGTTCTGTAATATTTTTGAGAAGAATTGGAATGTTTTATTGTCGGATCCTGACTTGAGAGAATTGTTAGAAGATAGACCCAGCTTTTCTTTTAGAAATAAGAGGTCCTTAAAAAGGCAACTCTGTTATAAATCCAGAAACAATGAAAGAATGATCCTATCTGATAGGCAGGGGACTTTTCCTTGCAGAAATTGTACAGCATGTGACTATTTATATAATAAATCTACATATAAACATCCTACACTAGGATTTAAAATTGATATAGATTTTTTATGCTGACTGCAGAACACAAAATTTGGTTTATTTCAGCTTCTGCACTGTCTGTCATGCCTTTTATATAGGCAAAACCAATAGGTGTCTAAAGGAACGTATCCTTGAACACCTTAGAGATATAAGAAATAAAAAAGACACAAGTGCTTTAGCAAAACATCTGGAAGAAGAAGATAGGAAACATATTTTTAATTTCATGGTTTTAGAAATAATAAATAAAAGTAAGAGGTTAGGTGATATAAGGAATATGGTAGAGGAAGCCGAACAAAGATGGATTTTACTACTTCAGGCAGATAGGTCTCCTGGATTGAACAATGCTGTTTCCTTGAAACCTTTTTTAAAATCCAGACCACTAAAACATTAAGTAATATGGATTATTACATAAAATGTGTCTGTTATATGTATATTTTATTTCATCTTATGCAGAATATAAGGCAAATTAATGTACTGATGTATGCAATTTTAATTAGTCTGTCATAGTTCTATATGTGTTTTCATTAGTTGAACCATATTTTAAATACCAATGTTTTAACTGTTTTTATGAGTCTGAAGAAGCGATCAGCTGACTTAGATCACGAAAGCGCTTACTCTTGTTTAATAAAGTGGTGTGAAACTGCAAGTGAACCGTTTCCTACCTTGACTACTACATCTCAGTTACAACTTTTGGTTTTATAAAGGGCACTACTGTGAAGCTGCAAGTGATTTATTTCCTGACATGGATTATTCCATTTTTATCTTCAGCTGTGGTCTAACCATTGGTCCTTTCATTTTTTTTTTTTTTATGTTAGGAACCTGGGATGCAACTCCCAGATATGCTCAGAGTTGATCCAAAATGACAGAAAAAATACATGGAACCTACGGACATTGCCAACATCCTAGCAGACAGGTTCAGTGCAAACCCCCCCCCCAAAAAGAGCAAATATCTATCCCTGCAGAGTGCTGCCTCCCTAACATCTCAGATGCTCAGGTGAAAGCCGCCCTCTCCAAAGCAAAAAACACAGCATCAGTGGGACCAGACGGTGTCCCGGGTTGCGTCCTACATGAACTCCAAGAAGAACTAAACCCTCACGTAAAGCTTCTGTACAATCTCAGCTTTACTACAGGATATGTGTCCAAAGAATGGTGTACAGCAACAGTGGTCCCACTCCACAAAGATGGTGCTTCTACGGACTCCCGGAAACTATCGCCCCAAAAGCCTGACTAGCCTAGTCTGCAAAGAGAGGATCATCATGGAACTCATAAACAAAGACATTGGGGACCTACAGACACTAGATCCTACCCAATTCGGCTTTGTTAAGGGCAGATCCTGCCTCTTGAACCTGGTCAACTTCTTTGAAACAGTCACCAAGGCCATAGATGAAGGGAAGGTAGTCCACACAGCCTACCTGGATCTCGCAAAAGCATTCGACACAATACCCCACTTGGGCATCATAGATAAGCTATCCAGCTTAAATATAAACCCCTATGTCGCTAGATGGGTTGCAAACTGGCTCAAAGACAGAACCCACAGAGTCAGAATTGCTGGAGCCATGTCAGACTCGAAACCCGTTACAAGTGGCATCCCACAAGGCTCAGTCCTGGGACCTCTCTTGTTCGGTATATATTTTTCTGAGGTACCGGCTAACACGGGAGGACTGTGGCTGACCAAGTTCACAGATGACTGCAAACTGGGCACCATAATCGACTCTCCAGCTGACATGAGCATCCTTCAAAAGCGTCTCACAGAGATGGATAACTGGTGCCAGAGCCATGGCCTAAAGCTAAATGCCAAAAAATGTATAGTCATACCCTTTGGCAAAAACAAAGTGCCCACAAATTACCACATAGGTGGAAACCCATTAAGTATGGAGGAAGTAATTAGGGACCTGGGGACGCAAGTCAATAGTAATGTCTCCTTCGACAACCACATTGCCAAAGTGGTTAGAAAGACCTTCTATATAGCCCACCTTATCATGAAAGGATTCACATCTAGATCAAGAGAGGTCATTGTGCCCCTCTACTCATCACTCATCAGGCCTATAATAGAATACAATGCCCCATTTGGGATGTACCTTACCCGACACCTGCAGCAACTAGAAAGACCCCAAAAGTACCTCACAAAGAGGATCAAGGGACTCAAACAGATGCCATATGCGGCTCGGTTAAAGAAACTCCAGCTCTACTCAGTTGCATACTGCCTACTTAGAGGTGATCTATGCCTGATGTATAAAGCTATGTCCAACCCAGAATTAATGGACATGCTCCACCTCAGAAAATCCAAATCCCTTAGAGCTAAGCGCTCGAGGGACTTGAACCTTAGAACAGAAATAAATAGGACATGCTGGAGGGACAGATTCATAACCCAGAGGCTCCCTTCACTCTGGAATAAAATCCCAGTACATGTTAGGCAGAGCCCCTCACTGACTCTCTTCAAGAGGAATCTTGACGAGTGGATGGGGGATCGTAGGTTTACCCTGGGGATTACTTCTGTGTCAATACTAGACAGAGGCACAGTAAACTAACCTTAAAAAGGGCACAGTAAACTCAATTCAAAGGGTGGTGAATGCCAAACACACTCTGGCTAGGCTTGTAAATTCCCTAGGGCAGATAGCCTAGTATGAACCTATGAACCTAAGTATTACATCATATTAAATTTGTTTTTCTTTCCCAAATCCATATTTCCTTTTCAGACGTCCCAGGTTCCACCGGTTTCTCCTTAATTTAGGCAGTTGTTGCATCATGCTGTGACATAACTTGTATTAGACTTTCTACACTAAATCCTTCACTTTGCAGGTATTTCATAACTTCAGCTTATATGTGTGAACTTTTTTTTTTACAGGTGCTGCAAAGAGCACTTTTGGCTAACTTCAAAGATTGAAACAATACTAGTTTCATGAACTTTGATCATACCCTGACTTAGGAATGGGATCCATTCTCATTATGACATTAAAAACCCAAAAGACTTGGAAAAATGTACACCAAACAAACAAGTCTCACTCAGAAATAAAAGAGTTAAATCCATCTTAGAACCCTGGGTAACTAACTATTGACAAAAAGAGACTGTGCCTGGAAAACATATAAAAAAATAAAACTCAAACAACCCTACAAAATTATATGCATCTCAGGAATCTCACAAGAAAAAAAAAAAAAAACAGATACTTGGCTAAAAGCAGGCATATTTTATTGATCTCCAAAATTCCCACCAAAATAACTCCAAGATTTTGTGGCAGTTCTTAAAGTCACTTTTCAACCCTTGGCATACATCTACCCGATCCCACAACAACAACAACTAGGTACCCAGGCAACACAGCAAACCAGTTCAACACCTACTTTGTAAACACTTTCTTGGCACTAACAAATTAAAACTCTTCATTAGGCCTCATTATTCTGTAACCCCATGCCACCAACAAGATACTCTTTAAACTTAATAGTGTCCCAACCTCATCATTAAAAAAGCTTACTAAAACTGAAACCACCCACCTTGACTGCTAACACGTTACCAGCTGACTTCCAAAAAAATAGCATCAGTAGCTTTAGCACTCACTGTCATAATACTAATTAACAGATGCATACAAGAGAACTATGTCCCCAACATCTGGAAATTATCAAACCTCTCCATAAAGGCAGAAATTCTAAGGACCTTACCAGCTACTACCTATTTGCTATTCTCCCACCAGTATCCAAGACATTACAAAGATATCCACACTCAGCTACTCAAATCCCTCACTAACCGCAACCTACTCTCCTCCACTCAGCATGGCTTTTGGCTTAAACATAGCAGCACCACTAATACCCTTCTAAACTTCACAGATACATTTAATTAACTCAGGAACAATGAAAAGTTAATCTGAACAGTCTTTCTGGACCTGTCAAAAGCATTCAGCACAGTAGCATACCAAAACCTCCTCCAGGATCTAGCTTGTCTAGGCTTCAATACCTTATCATTAACCTGTTTCCATAACTATTTGTCCAATAGGAAACACGACATGAAATGGCATTAAGACTACTCTGATTTCCTCTCAGTAGCAGCTGATGTCCCTCAGAGATCAATTCTAGGCCCTCTACTTTATCAATAACCTACCAAGGTACTATAAGCAGAAGATGCCAGACTCATCTGCTCAGTCTAAATACTAACCTCCCTACAGGACAACACCCAACAGGCCTTTCTAGCCACTGAATTCTAGGTAGGTAGCTCGGACTTGCTCCTAAATACTATAAAAAATATCTGGCA